>NC_065537.1:22718715-22943030 GCF_932294415.1 Quercus robur
TTCTCATCTATATATATATAAAACCAAAACTTCTGAAACTCTCACAATTTTCTACGTTAGCACAATATTTAAATAAAATTATCATTTTATTTAAATAAAATTATTTTTGTTTAGTCTAAACTTAACAAGGAGTGAAACACTATCTCTCTAACAAGTCCAACTTAAAATCAAACTCATAATTTTCATTCTTTTTAAATAAAATTATTTTTGTTTAGTCCAAACTTAATAAGGAGTAAAACTCTATCTCTATGACAAGTTCAACTTAAACTCAAACTTATCATTATCATTTTTTTAAAAACAAAATTATTTTTGTTTAGTCCAAACTTAACAATGAGTGAAACTCTATCTCTCTAACAAGTCCAACGTAAACTCAAACTCAAACCTTGATAGTTTATCTTCAAATTTGCAAGGTATGAGAAGATAACAATTTGGTTTGTTTAATGTGCTTGCGAGTGCATAACTACATGTCTGATATCCTCCATCAACTGAAGCATCCTATTTTTAGTTTTTAAACAATGGTCTGGTCTCCCCTCTTCCCCTCATAATATAACAAAGAAAAAGGCCACATTACATGACAAGAATTGATTGTCTGCAATGTATATGATCTATGTATAAGCGCTCATCCAAGTAGATAAGCTCCGGTGCCTTCCACCTAATGATTGCTATATAAAATTGTCTGCATGATAATTAGAATCATTGTGATGTGGAGAGAATATGGTGCAAGTATGTTAATCTCAACATTTTCTAGGGTGGGCCACATGATAAGGTTTGTTTAAAACTTAGACTCGTTAAAATTTAAAATTTATTACTTTATAGGTTCGTGTACTTTTTTCTTTTTCTTATATTTCTCTTTTGAATGGTCATATATTTTTTGAATTGTTTCAATAACTTATTCTTTAATTATATTTTTTTTGGCATTTTGAAAGTTTCAACATCTGAATTTGTGTAGTTATATATATATATATATATATATTATTTATAATTTGTAGGCTCTGAATCTTTTGATTACTTTCAATAGTTATAACTATGGATTATCTTTTGAATGTAACCCATCTTTCTCTTATATTTCTCTATTGTTTAGTAATATATATTTTGTTTTGTTTCAATAATTTCTAAGCAATGAATTATCTGATCCTTTAATATTTTTTATCAAATTGTAACACAAATTAAAGTCATACAAGAACAAATCATGCAATGGTGTAGTTTCTTAATCAATTTAAGATTTTATAAAATTATTTTATTCTACCTCACAAATAGGTAGGTTCCCGTGCATAGCACGGGTTAGCAACTTAGCAACTAGAAATAATAATAATAATAATTTTAATCCGATTAGAAAATGTATCTCATGTGTCTAGCGCATAAGACTTTTGTCTCACTGACAAGTGGGTCCCAAGACTTTTATCTTTTTGAAAATAACAATAATAAAATTTAAAAAAACTTTTTTTAAAAATGAGGCCGCTTATAATAAAGCAAAATTCATTATAACATATTTGATTGAGAACATGTACATCTTAAACTTGTCCCACAAAAGAATTTCCCAAGAAATGCTTTTATGATGGGTAACCCAAGCACAGAGTTTAAAAATTGAAAATTAAGGGACCGTTTGATAATGTTATTCTAATAATGTTGTTTGTATTATTTTTAAATAGATATGGGTGAAAAATGTGTAAAAATACGTATAATATTATTTAAAAACTGAAAACATAGTGTTAAACCACTTTACCAAACAGGAGACTCGTGGACAAAGAAACTTGCACTATACGTCATTAAGTCCCGGCCACCTCATAAAAAAATATGCAGGCATGTATATATGCAATGCATGATCGTCTTTGCAACTGAAATTTCAAGCACTTTTTGCGCGAATAGCTTACATTATGTTTGTAACTTCGTATGTATCTTTTTATGCCGCAAATGTTGACTCTCATCTCACGTACGTGTTGCAAGTTGCAACTCTCTTCTTCATGCCAATCGCTGGAAGGAAATTGAGTTCAAATATCATGGCACCTGCAACTTTGCTTCAAACCAATTTCCATGACAATTCAGTATCTTTGAAAAGTCCGCACCCCTCTTGCACGGCCCGCGTTTCGGTTCTTTGACCCCTTATTATTTAACCATACGCATGATGTTAGCCCTACGCATTGATCTTAAACTTGCAGACAAAGATGGCGATTCTAATAACTATGCCTCTCAAAGTCACAGTAGTGCTGGTTCTTTTTCTCGTGTGCTTTCCTGCACAAGATGAGGCTAGGACAATCCCACAAGAACAAAACCAAAATAGGATGAACAATCACAAGGAGGAATTGTTTGGGTTTGGCGCAGTACAGAAAGGTGAAGCCCCTCCAAATGTCCCCAATATTCCAACAACAACCGGAGATCATCATGATCACATTGATGTCTCTCCTTTGCAGCGCCGACTGCTCAGGGCTCCTTCCATTCCATCTAGGCCTAATCCAGGCACCTATATTCCTCCTTCAGTGAATCACCGTGCTTCTCCTTTACTAGGCTCAAAGCAAAAAAGTACTCCATCTTCCTCCATCCCTTAGGTTTATACGAAGTTCTTCAAGCATCTGACTATGTTTCAATTATTATTCCGGATGTGTATTCTGTCCCATTTCAGTGTATATGCTACGTTCTTAATCATTATTTCTTCTTTTATTATTTTAATTTTCATTAGAAGAAACGTTGTTATTATCACGTTATTATTATTTTTTATTTCGCATCGATGCAATGGTGGCGGTCAGTGGTTTGTGCAATCAATGGTGGTTTAATTTGTGTGATCTGGTTGCAGATCTATGTGGTGGTTTGTTGTGACGGTACCTAAAAACTTTGGCCGAAAATGGGGAAGGTGGAAAAGATTGGAGAGAGAAAATATATATATATATATATATATATTAAATAGAACAAAGAAATAAACGTTTGAGAACAAGCTAAAAATAAAATTTAGATAATACGACGTCGTTCTATTATGATGTTTACCACGTTCTTGTGTGGCGAGCACCAAAATGAGGCAGCCTAGCCTGGGTGTTACCTACCTACAGGGAACACATGCATGCCGTCTTCTTAACAAATACTACATGGTTGACCTGTTTTCTTCCTTCTATGTTTTTTTGTTGCATTGTAGGGTGAATCAATAGTTCAAATTCTTCATTCCTCATGGAGACCTTAATTTGATTTTTCCTTTCTTATAGATTTATTTCTTACAAAGCAATTATGGCCCAAGCTCAACCCTAAATTTATTTCTCGAGGAAATAAAATTACAAACAAAGACAAAATCGAGATTTGAAGCCCCAACCCTTGTTAGATCCATGAGCACTTGAGTTTAAAACCCTTTTAACTATAAGTCTTTAACCAACAACCAAGGCCACCTCCAAGGGTTCCTAAACTACATGGCAATGGCATGTGTAAAATGGGAGGATAGGCTCTCAGAGAAACAGCCAAAGGCCATCTCGATTCCTCGCTAAAATACCAGGCATGTGTGGGTTGGAAGGATAGGCTCTTAAGAGAACACCATCATTTTATTTATTATTTAAAACAAATAGATGAACTGAAGACCCAAGTCAGGTGTTATAAAGATATATCCTAGTCACATCCATTTCAGTAATCCATGGATCTTCATCCAAGACCTGCTTCAATTACTTCATCAAGGATAAAGCCACAGAAGTAAATCCCAAGTTGACTCTTATATAGCATAGTGTAAGGGGTCCTTGGTGCTCAAGTGACCAGCTGACAGCGTATTATAATTGGTCTAGGATCACGGCAGAGAACATGCCTAAGATGTTTGTTAGCGTTCAGGTTTGGAAAATTATAACATGCTACCTGGTACATACTCCGGCAATCTTCTCATTTGTCAAGTGAATCTATTTTTTTTTTTTTTTTTGGGAGTCTTTGTCAAGTGAATCTAAAGCTACGAAACTTTAAATAACTATATAATTAATTAGAACAAAAATAAATGTTTTCTCAGATTACTCAAAAGTCCCAAACCACAACTAAAACAAAACTGGAAGAAATGACAAGGATGGTGACAAGTATTCTCCTACCAAAACGGAATATGAAGTCCAAAGTATTAAAAATTTAAAACCCATGTCTTACATCTAAAGCTCATTTAAATAAGAATCCTAGCAGGAAACCAGAGAAAGTAATCAGCATATGAGTTACATAAATAGGTTTGGCCTTGATGCCTTATATGTGGTCTTGAGCTTCCTTGAGGGGGGTCGAATTTTCTTGTAAACCAGAGGGAACTTGATTTTGGAATTGTGGAACTGCTTAGAGCTCTCCCTCTTGCAAAGTTTAGCAGGTATGGTGGCTGTTTTGATGATTTGAATGCATGGGAACCTCACTCTGTGACGAGATGCCATCTCAATGTACATCTGTTCCACAGCACCATTTAGAGTGGTGTCTCGATACTCCTTATACATGTTGTGATACCCAGTTCGGCTTTGATACCGCAGCCAGATACCATAATTCTTAATCTTTGTAGGATTTTTCTCAAAAATCTGCAGCATCAAGGAAAAAAAAGTCCAAAGGGATTACTAAAACAAATAGAACTAGGGAAGAGGCAGGGGGATCTATAACTCAAATTCATTAGATCACCAGAGTCATAGTGCTTCTGAAATTTGATCTACACAACAACCCAAGCTACCCATCCCTTTAACAGCCTATCAAAATGATCTAGACAACAAAACAACCCAATTAAATAGATCTAGACAAACTCTGATAGACTTAAAAATGCTAAATATGCAAATTTCAGGCCATAATGGTGTCATCTTATGGAAACTGGGCAGAAATTTGCTCCTCCCTTTGACATAAGTGAAAATAGTTTCAAGTTCAGCCTAAGAAGAATGTGTGCACTTCAATAATATTCTAAGAATGCATATACATACACACGTGCACACATGTTGGGTTCAAATAACTTCTAGTATAATTTTTGGAAATTTATACATATAGGCATAGACACATGCACACATAGTTTTAATAGTAGTTGAACCAACAGCTTCAAAATTAGGACATCAGTAATGTTAGATGAGGATAGAAATTGATGTGAGAAACACAACCTCAAAGCATGGTTTCAACGGAAACACGAGTTCACGCAATAAAAACACTGCATTATTGAACCTTTGATGTATCAGAACAATAGCACTATGGCTTGTGAAAATGCAATGAAGCATGTGGCGGTGTAACTCAAGAACTCAACAAAGCTAAAAGCAAAGAATGATAAAGTCTCTATTTGCTTTTAACCTTTAAACCTCAATTGAGATGGAGTAATACAACCTCAAGCACAATCATTTAATCACAACATGCAACTCAAATAAAGTCTTGGAAGAATTTTACTCATGCTTGTACAACCCTCCACTAATATTTTTAATATATCACGCATGTTTTAACCTTTAAACCTCAATCGAGATGGCATAATACAACCTCAAGCACAATCTTTTAATCACTTTTTTAAACCATCACCTATGTTTTAAAATTTGAACATTAAGCCAATGTTTGGATTGCCTAATACAAACTCAAGTCAAAACTTGAAGCAAACGATTTGGTCAAAAGCAGCTTCAGATAAGAACATTGCTGCATTGGTCTCTGGGAAGTGATGGGAATGTGACATAAGTTTCTCTTCACCTAGATCAACAAAATACTCTCCAGTTGATATTAATATAGGCTTTAATACCAGAAGTTAGATTATAGCACCAACAATAGTGGCCCTAATAATTCATAGTAGAGTAATTGAACAATCTCCCCCTCCCCTTTTTCTGACATTGACAGAGTATAAAAGAACAAAAGGTGAAACTGAAGCTGCCCACAATCTCATTATATAAATTATGCAACATACTATGCTTCATTGTCAAAATTAGTTAATATTAGTTAAAAAAAAATTTATAGATCTCCATAATTTTTTTGTTCTCACTACATATTCTTAATGGTTGTCTAACAGAGCAGATTGAAATGCAAATAACACTCATGTACAATTACTCTCTCAGAGACGATAATTCAACAATGCGTAACATTTTTCTCCAAGCAAATTTACATGTAAAGTACAATGAGCTATCTCCCAAATGTTGATTTGCAATAGCATAATAAGTTCTTCCCAAAAAAAAAAAAAAAAATATATATATATATATAATACAATAAAGACATAGCATGTAGTGATTAAATGTAAGACCAATCAAAATGTAAGGTCTTAACAATCAAGAAGCTGAGATCAGTACCTCATTGATAGCTAACATCTGTCCATTGCTCTTCTTAACTTTCTTCAGCTTCCTCAAAAAGTACCTTTCAGAACAAAAGAGCATAAATATACGTTAGTCAAAGTCCCTATTCGCTTTTGACAGCAGTGACACAAATGATAAAAATCAATAAGTAGCAGAATATTAAAATCTCTTTAAAATCCAAGAAATGTGATGAGAGCAAAAGAAGACAACTACAAAGGAAACCCTTCTGAATCATATTCCTTTTGGCTCTTAATGAAAGAAAAATCAAAACGCTTAAAGTGCAGGTCTATTATACAAATTAGGTTCAAAATAGTGATGTGTTCTGAGCAAAGGGATAACAAGAAATGAAACACAAGCATTTGATTCCATGCATCCCAAAAAGTAAAAACCGTGTAAGACTCTCAGGCATAACACACAATGGCCACTCCTTGTTGGATCAACAACAAAAAAGAGAATAAGATAAAATTCATTCACTTTAATTCCGATTTCTATTGCAAGAATAATACACAGAGATAAGACTACTCACCAGAACTTCGACTTGGCACGGACCTCATTTGTAGCCCAAAGTTTCATCCTATAAATCTTTGGATGCTCATCAGTTTCAGAAGGCAGACCTCTCCCCACCACCTGGTACTGATGAAACTGCAACCAACCAAACCAATGTCAATTCAAAACACCCCACCACAAACTCATCATCATAAAACATCATAACTAAGAGTGTTCCATATTCAAGACCAAAACACAGAACATAAACTGAGCCAAATACAATTATGTGGGCAAGCAAATAATTGACTTAAGATCTAATCAGAACCAAACCCATTACGAAAGCTAACAAATTTAACCGTTTGGCAGCCAGGAAAATGCAGGAAGAGCAAAGAAAAGACAAATTTAGGTCCATACTCCATATCCTAGGTTTTTTCCATTACAAGACAGAAAACCCACATACAACTATGAAACATACACATGTTATAGTTCCATTTGAGGTTGAAAGCACCGTAAAAAAAACATCAAACAAAAGACCCAGAATCTAGTTTTTCCTATTTTCTTCCTCAGCTTTCTCAACAACCAAATTCATCGTTCAAAATTTTAAACAGAAAAGAAAAAAGAAATATGATGAGAATGGGAGTACTGACCCTGAAATTGACCATTTTTTGTGTGGAGTGGGAGAGAGTTCACGCCTGGGGAACGACCTGAAGAGGCTGAAGAGGAAGAAAGGGTTTCGAGTTTAATGTGGCCTTTTATATCTAAGGAGAAAAAATGATCGTTTTTCTAACAAAACCCTAGGGCCCGTTTGGTGGCTTTGGGTTTTAGAACCAAAATAGCTTCTTCTTTTTTTCGTTTCTTTTTTTCTTTTTTTTTTTACTTTTAAGAAAAATTATATATATATATATATGTGTATTTTTTTTTTATGGGAAACTTAAAACTTTATTAAAAAAAAAAATCAAGACAGAACATCATGTGAAAGAGCTTGCTCAAGAAAGCAAGGATTCTCTTCCATCCATACAAGAAAATCATCTATACCGATGGCATATTTTGCTAATAAGTGGGCTGGTCTATTGCCCATTCTCTTGACATGAGAAAATTCAATCCTCCTAAACTCCTTACACACATCCAACATCCCTAATACAATCGAAGCTATTGATGAAGGAGGTGGTGAAGTTTCACAAAGGGCATTATAAATAATCAATGAGTCACCCCCTAAAATAATATCTTGGATACCAATGTCTCTTGCAAGGAGCAAACCTGCTTCGAACGCTTTTACCTCAGCCTCTAACGCACCCAAAGGGACCCACACCTTCTTGCTTAACCCAGCTTCCACTCTCCCTCTATCATCCCTTATAATAACACCCAAACTCGTTGCCTTTTGAGATGCAAACACAGCCCCATCCACATTGATTTTAAACCAGTTCACCCGAGGAGGAAGCCAAGTCACAGCCCTCGCACTCTCCACTTGTGCAGGCTGCTCCATTTCAATTGCTGACCAGTACTCTTCCAGATATTGATTCGCCCACCTCAGCACGTCCTTGCCATCCTTCCTTACGCCCCCAAGTTTGATTTCATTTTGGTTAAACCACAAGGCCCAAGCTATATTGACCAACCGTGCCAACTTCTCCTCCTCAACCCGATCAGTTATTACCATCTTCCACATCAGATCCATGAACGAAAAGCATTCAGACTGATCAGACAGACCCACCAACTTCGAGCATGACCACGCCTCCTTTGCCTTAGCACAGTCCCAAAGCACATGACTCGTAGATTCAGCCATCAATCCACACACCTCATAGGTATTATCCTGCACCACTTTCCTTCTAGCCAGATTGACTTTGGTGGGGAAAGCCTCATGGCAAGCTCTCCATACAAAGTGACGCGTCTTATAGGGAACAGGTAAGCTCCAAATTTATTTCCAGAAACGTCTAACCTGACCTGTATCAGAAGTATCCCCCCTGTCTGTAGCACGAGAAAGAGACACAACCAAAGAATAAGCACTGCGCACACTAAATTGGCCATTAGAAGACATAGCCCAAATCAGTTTGTCCTCAGGCAACCTGACACTTAAGGGGATGCTCTTTATAATTTCAGCTTCATGAGGCAAGAACAAAGTATCAATAACATTGGATTTCCAACTGGCACTAGCTGGATCAATTAGCTCACTAACATGAGTGTCTGCATGTAGAAAAGTATTAGGAGACACCACCTTAAAAGTGGAAGAAAGAGGCAACCATTTATCCGCCCATACCCGGAGGCGTTCTACATTACCTACCCTCCACCTTAACCCCTCCTTCACCACGTGTTGTGCAGCCATAATACTACGCCAAGTATAAGAGGGATTACTTCCAATTCGAGCTTCAACAAAGTCACAATGAGGGAAATATTTTGCCTTTAAAACCTTGTACATCAGAGAGTTTTGACCACTTTGAAGTCACCATCCTTGCTTTGCAAGAAGAGCCAAATTAAATTGTTGTAGCTTTTTAAAACCCATACCTCCATTTGCCTTCGGTTCACACATCTTCTCCCAGCTAAGCCAAGCTATCTTTTTTTCATCTTTCCTTTGTCCCCACCAAAAGTTGCGAATCATACTCGTCAAATCCTCACAAAGAGCATCTGGTAATTTGAAACAACTCATGGTGTATGTAGGAATAGCTTGAGCCACTGCCTTGATTAAAATCTCATTCCCTGCTTTAGACAGAATTTTCTCCTTCCAACCTTCCGACTTCTTCCCCAGCTTTTCCTTAATGGCACTAAAAGTACTCCATTTGTTTCTACCCACAAGAGACGGCAAGCCAAGATACTTCTCATGCTGTTTAATAACTTAGGCCCCAAACTTGTGCTTTATCTCCTCTTGGACTTCACGTGATGTGTTACTGCTAAAAAACAATAAGATTTTGGCTCTATTTAATTGTTGACCAGATGCTTTCTCATAGACTTCTAAAATTCTTTGCAAGGACTCACAATTAGCTAGAGTAGCCTTACAAAAAATCAGACTGTCATCTGCAAAAAATAGGTGAGAAAGCTTTGGACCATGACGACAAACAGCAATACCCTCCAAGAAGACACTATTGATTACAAAAATTTACAATAATTTCACAGCAATTTCAATTTGTCAAAGACCTCAAAACTAGGCCCACCGCAATCAAATCTTTTTCTTTTTAATTACTCATGTGTTAAGTGATAAGCAAATTAAATGTTGTGAATTTGTGTTGCGATATTAGCTTTAACCTAAATTCAACACATATTCCCATAAAAAATAAATAAATTCAACATATAAATAAAATTCGATTAGCACAAAATTTAACATATATATTAAAAAACATAAAAAATATGCAACTCAATAGTTGAATTTTCAAAATATGTTGCAATGTTAATTTTTTTTTTAAAAGGAAGTTTGTAACATTAAGCTACAACTAAGTTTGTAGCCAAATTCCTATAATAAAAAAAAAGTTTGTAGCCAAATTTTGTCAAAATCTAATGACCAAGAATGATATTTTTGCCTTGAATTTCACCATCATTGAAAAGAAAACATTGATTGTGCTCAATTCATTAGTGTAATCATGTATTTGAATTTAATTAAAGAAATTAATGTACAACATCTAAATAAGTAAATAACTATACTTAAGTTTTACATTGACCGAGAAAATGATAGGCATTTGCCTTTTTTGTTATGGTTAAAACAGAAAAATCCTCCTTTTAAGAATGTGTATAAATATATGGGTGTTCACCAAACTACAAAAACCGCACAAATCGCAAAAGCCACACCAAAACTGCTTGCAAAATGGCATAACCGCACTGCACCATGGTGCAGTGCAATTTGCGGTTTTATAATAAGAAAACTGCACCATACCGCACCTCTCTATATATTAATATATTTAATTTTTTAAATATAATATAAAATATATTATTAATAGTTTAATAACCCTAGTTTTCAAAAAAAAAAAAAAAAGTTTAATAACCCTAACAAGTGTTGATTAGAAAAGTCAACCCAAAAAAAGAAAAATTAACTCAATAGTTTAAAACTTAGCTCAAAACAAAGGGAAAAATCAGTTTTTGGCTAGGAAAGAAAAGCCAAAAATTTGAAAAATATACTAGTTTCAAATTGTTCAAACCGCATCTTATACACCGCATCACACATGTGACCACAAAAATGAGGTACGATGCGGTCATGGTTTTGGCTAAACTCTAAACCGCACTGCACCACACCGCACATGTGACCATAAAAATGAGGTGCGATGTGGTTATGATTTTGGCTAAACCGCATTGCAAAGTGCGGTGCTAAAAATAGCGCAAAACGCATCGCACCGCGAACACCCATATATATATATATATATATATGCGTGTGTGTGGGGGGGAGCCGGTTACTCAGGAAGTATTGTTAAAAGCGGTATTAACTGGGCCTATGGCCCTATCCAAGGATGTTGGACCATCCCAGGAGGCCCAAATAAGGCTATGAGTAGAATAAAGTTAAGAGAGGAGTAAAGGCAATATGAGATGGGTCCAATAAGTGTCTGAGGACAAAAGTATCCTTGGCAACATGCGTCCGAGATGAATCTGAGTACGTTATCATCACGAACTTACTTCGGGGCTACGTCACAATTGAGAGTAGGACATTGGACCAGGGATAAGGATAAAAAGGCAGAAAAATATCTTCAAAGGCTGCGACCTCCGCATTAATTGCCTCTCAACCAACTCTCTGGCCGCATTAATGTGGAAGTGATGCCTGAATAGTGATCAAGCAGCCTTACAGCTACTGGTTGATGATTCCAGGAAGTGTTGGATGGGACAGGAAGGAATCCCCCTAATCTAGCATACACGTGTGTGGTAAGAATGATACGAAGATTGCAGTATATAACCTGGAAGAATGCACTGAAAGCGAGATGGGAACTCTGATACAATTTATGTCTTGAAGAAAACCATATAAAACAAATAACTTATTTTGTTCCGAGGACAAAATTTGATAATCTTATTTGTGTCAAACCATCTTGAATCGTTAAGTTTAATCGTTTTTCTTCTGGGGTAAATTTAGTTCTTCTATCCACGCTTTACAAATTTATTGTTTGGGCCATTAGAGTTTGAGCCCAATCCGGTTTTGGGATCAACACAATTTCAGTCCTTACAATATATATATATATATATATATTTGTAGGTGTTTTTTGTGTCAATGGGCTAAGGCCTGTTCTGTGGGGCTAGGGCCTGTTCTACTGTAGGTCGGAGAGTTGGGCCTAACTTACTATTCCCAACATCCAAAATAAAGACAACAAATATCAATAAATACATGTATATTAGTCCACAGATGTCAATACACATTTATATATATTTAAGAGGGAATATCTTATGGCAGAAAAGTTAGTTGTAATGAAAAGGGTTAGTCAGTAAAGCATTTTTCATATCTAATACAGCAGAATGTAAAAAGATGAGTTCTTCCGCAAGAAGTGAACCAAAGAGAGCCCGAACCTCAACTTGGACAACCTTGTTATTGGGCTAAGCCATCAAAGTTGTGCATTTTGGGGAATGAGCCTGGATGGCTACTTATTGCTTCATTAGGATTTCAAAGAGTGTGTTTGCTATAAGAGGGAGAGAAAAGATAGTCTATTGATGCATGCCTTTTTGTGCCGTGTTTACTCTCTTCTCTTTTACTTCACTCTTTCTCTTTTCTCTGTTCTTTCTCTTTTAGTTCTCTCTGTTTTCTTACCTTAGTCGCTATCCCCATTTCCATTTATGGCTATTGTTCCTATTTATACTAGGCTAATCCTATGAGATTTCTCTCTCTTACCCCAATTGCTCACTAACCACTTTTTTTTCTGCTTTGAACATCACTTTAGAGCTGCCCACTAGCTTATTGGCCACTTGACATCCACTACACTTGGCCATGCCTAGTACTTTCTCTCTCTTCCACTACCCATTCCACAACAAATCCTAATTCGTTTCGCTCTGCTGTGAGCCTTTCCCTCCTATTCCAATGGGTAAAGTTTTGGGTTTCTCTTTACCTACTTCTCTGACATGCATCAAGTGGTCCCAGTCATTTATTACTTATATTTAGGCAAAGATGCTATCCTAGCAAAGCATTTCCCAAAATAGGCCTTAGCTAGATACTGAAAATAGGCCATTTTCCCTCCTCTACCAAACCACACCCTCAGTAAGTCTCTTGACCGTGGGCTCACCTCCCTTGCATTGACTGGGTACAAATTGGTGGTGCTCTGACCATAGTGTGGTCGTTCCACTACTTTCCATTTTTGTTTTCTTTCTTTCCCACTATTGCTCAACTTTGTCTTGTTCTGCTCCTGCATTCTCTCTACCTGTGCTTATCTTTTATGGAGGATGGTATGGGCTTGTTCCTTTTTTGCATTTTCTTAGACCTGTGGGTCTGCCTACTGCTATTTTCTGTTGGGTTAGCCCATTGGGCTTTATTTCTCTCTTTTTTCTTTCAGGCTTTTATGGCCCTTTGTTTCTGCCATTACTTACTAATCTCTTCTTGCATCCATTTTTGCTAGTTATTGGATTTTTCTGTTGTTGGGGGCCTTTTGTCAAAAATGGGTATCAACAATATTTATAAAAAAAATAAAATAAAATAAAATAAAATAAAATAAAAACCTTAAGGGCTTGTTTGGTCCTTGTTTTTTGTTTTATGTTTCCAAAACTTGTTTTCTTATGTGTTTTGAGAAATTACTCTAAAAAAACAAATTTTAAGTGATTTCTCACCTCAAAAATGTGTGGGGCACTTGTTTTCTATTTCAATTATTTACTCTTAAAAAAGCACAAAAAAAGTAAAAACACACGCAGCCCCCTCAGGCCCTCACAATCGGCAATGCTCCACTGTACCCAAACCACCAATTGCACAACACAATTAACAGATTACATACTAAAAATTAATAAATAAAACAATCAACCACAATTAACAAAAAAAAAAAAAGGGTGATGGCCTAGAGTTGCTATGGTTGTAGATCAACGATTGGGTTCACGGTGGCTATGGATCAATGTCTCAGGGTGGTTATGGTCTTAAAGTGTTGTGTATTGGTGTCTCGTTATGGTTGATGGTCTCAGTAGAGAGAGAGAGAGGTCAAAAAACAGATTTCCATAATGAAAATTAGAGAAAGTTTTGTGTAAACTATTTTCCAAAAGCAATCAGCCAAATAAAAACATTTTAGTGGGTCCCCATTTTTTTGTTTTTAAAAACATAGATTGTTTTAAAATTGAGTTACCAAATAGGCTCTAAGTATTCTAAAATAAAAAACAACCCCATTGAAAAATAACAATTAATCTCTTAATTCGCGTGCAATCAAAATTTTGTTAGTAAGCAAGTTCTTGAGTTTTGGTAGAGAAATTTTACAATTAGAGTACATAGTTGAGCTGAATTTCAATTTTTTCCCCTTTTCAATATGCATGTTAGATTTTGCAAATATTTTTTTTCATAAATTTATTATATAAATTATTTTTATTAGATGGACTTTTTTTTTTGAGAATCCATGTTACCATTTTTATTAGATGGACTTATAAATTACAAACCTATTTTTCTTTTCATAATCATATTATATACTATATAATAAAAGTTGGATATCCTATTTAATTTCTAAATGATTGTAACAAATTGTAGTAATTTTCACACAAATAATAATTTAATTGTTTTTATCAACTTTTTAACAAACAAGTTATCTCTCTTTGATTCTATCGTGTATTTAACTTCCTTTCAAGTTTGGGTGCCTATTGCATGGCAATTTGGATCACAACGAACCCATTGAGATGTTGTTGGACTTTACCAACAGGTTGAAAGATGTTCCTATAATACCCTATAGAATATGGTTTAATGTATTTGAAATTAGGATCCTTTTCAACCCATGAAAGCATCTACGTAGTTAAGAGTACTAAATTCTTCAACAAAACAAATATATATTGGAAAGTATCAATTGGAGAAGAGTGTTCCACAATCACATTTGTACTCTACAATCCCACAAATTTTACTACTACTGCAGCCCATATTTCTTAGAACATTTCTGGCACTTCCATTTCTTCTGCATGCACTGTGCTTTTGGCTGCAGTGGTTCTCTATTCCGGTGAGGTCTCCATGCACCCTCGATGGATCGTGGTGCACGCCTGTCTTCTCGGGACATACACAAACTACTTTCTTTGTTCTTTGCCATAGCTTCCATGGAAGATAATGGACGCATTGGTGAAGCACTGAAAATGCAAGTTCTAGCCCCTCTAGTAACCTTTGTTGCAAATTTTACATATCATTTGATTAGAAACTGAAACAGTTGACTCTTAATGGAAATTGGACAATTTTTATTTTTTATTTTTTCAAGAAAAGCACATTGAAAATCTTTAAACAAACAAAGCATACTTATTGCTAAAAAGTTTAATTGAGTAGATTCTACGTAAAGAAAAAGAAGTTCACTTCTTCAAAGTATCTTTGTCTTGATGTTGTTTTTTATATTATTGGTTATTAGAAAAGAATCTAAAGATATTGTAAGATTTTTTATAAATCATAGATTCCTTCTTCTTCTTCTTCTTTATCTTTTTTTTTTTCTTTTGTCTTTTTATTTTTATTTTTAGTGTTTCTAAATATAGGAATAATTGTGGTTTTATAATTTTATGAAAGAGCATCATGATAGTGAAAGTGATCTTCCTGAAGCAAAAGTGTTAAAACGTACAAAAATATTCAAATGGCCAAATCAACCATAGCTACTAATTTACTTTCCGGAAGAAACAAGCTAAATTAACAAAAAAAATTGCAAAATAAAATCAATAAATTAGGTCATATCTCTAAAGTAACAAAGCATAATAATATAATAATGCAAATAATACAATACAATATAATATGACTTTTTAAAAGTATTGAATATATGAGATAATTTGCATTGATCTATGATCACTCAATTACCATATTTCCCTAGTTTTAATATATAAGATCAAAATTTTGTATGTTGCTACTTGCTAATCACAATTTAGCCTGCTCTTCACAGCCCTACTTTGTCTTGGGCTCTTATGAGGGAGATAGTTTGGGCCGATTCTCATCAGCATTTTTTTTTTTTTTTTAGGTGATTCAGGGGGAAGAAAAAAACAGAAGTAAATTGTTTGGCTGGCTGTATAAAAGCCACCCAATTTTGATTAACGGGATTGATGACAATGCTCAAATGGTACTTTTGCATACTAGTACTAGCCTTTCATGAGGTTGACAAGAGAAAGTGGCTTACATAGGTTTCCTATATTTAGCACTCACCCCACTAAAATGAATAGAGCACATATCCAAGCTTCTATGCTTAATCAAATGGCTACTAAAATGGGTTCATATCACGCAATGAGCTAGTCTGGCATGAGCTTGAGCCATGCAATCAATCTGTTAAAGTGGAGAGAAATCAACACTTTGAACAGATCAAAGTGGAGATATCAATCCTTGAATAACATCAGTGACCTGTGCACTCAAACAAGGATTATCTGATCTGGCTAGAGGTTGTGCATGATGGAGAAAGAACATTGAAGCCCACATGGTTACTAAAATGGCAATTAGTAGATCTTTCTAAAAACATTTTGCATGTGTGTAGAGAAACTATTAATTGTGCTAACAAACTAGTAGCAAAGAGTGCTGCTATCAGCTCCACAACGAGTCTATTTTGTGCATTCGGGATTTCCTGGGTTTATCAGAAAATGAAAAAAAGAAAAGAAAAGAAAGGGAAAATAGATAAAAGTGCTTAAGGACGCTTAGCAGAGAGCATTTTTATCTTCTTTTTCATCAATTGTTGCTGAATTATAGCAGGAAAAAGGTAGCTATTTTCTCTATGCGACAACTTAAAAACCTCTGTTTAATGCACTGTAACTTGTCAAAAACACAATAGCTATCATCCAACTCAAGGCCTCAATAGCTAGACTCCGCATCGTACCCACCATAATCAAGTTGAAAATTCAAGTTCAACATTCATTCTCTTACAATATGGCAGAACACATAACAAAATATAGTAGATACATTCAAGTTTCTAGAATTTCAGGTCTATAGTTGAACACTTCTTTCTCAAAAATGCCACAAACAGAAATAAATATATTGTAAAAATTTAAAGCGCAGCTGATCATGGTCAAAACACTACAAATACATAACATTAACCATTTTTCCTGTTTTGTTTCTGACCATAAGATTGAACCCATGGTTTTCAACTCATGATGCCTATGCCTTGCAACTAAGTTAAGACACCTCTGGGCTCATAACGTAAAACATTGAGGGAGCTATCAATTTTTTATTTTCACAATTTTCAAACTAAATCTTCTATCCATGCCAGGCTCAAAATAAATTTTCAGGGAAGTGCAGCAAGCATATACTTCGATTTGCTCCATACATAACTCTTGGAAGATCACCAATCATCAGCTCCCTTTGTCGCACCAAGAATTATAACAATGGTACCAATAATTGCCTGTAGATGGAGCAGTATTAAAGAAGTGTTGGACAAGGCAAAATGTAAGGAAAAGCTCTAACCTTGGTCTTCTGAAATCTAATTGAACAATAAAAAGCCACAAATTGAGATTACTGTTTACAAAATCGAATTTATAGGGTACACAAAAGGGTGAAGATGAAATAGGATTGAGGATGTTCTAATACACAGGGAGAACATCATCCATCCCTAATTTAACCACATTCATGATTTCCACGTACAGTTGTACCATTGAAGTTTTATTTTTCCTTTGTAAATTCTCTCTCATTTTCAATATTCTAAAACCCTTGCCCTCCATGAATTGAGCTGTAATACACCCAAATTTTTTAGATCTGGATTCAGGGTTTTCGTTCATGATATGAGTTGTAATACACCGGTCAATCTATTTGGCATCAGCTTATAAGCTCAACATTTAGCTTTTAGCTTTTAGCTTTTATGTACAGCTTTTTAAAAACTCACTTTTTCTCACTTTTTCAAAGTACAAGTATACTTTAGCACACTTATAGTAAAACAATTTCAGCAAAAAGCTAGAAAAGCTATTCCCCAACGGATCAAATTTGCGGTTTCAAATTTATAATATGGTGTATTGGTTAAAGAGTAGTATATGGCCATTGGTCTCATCTTACTCAATTTATCAGAATTGCAAGGGTAGGGCCTTCTGGTAGTGTTTATTCATCTAGATGGACAGAAGCAAAATCTGGCCTGACCAGACCTAATATGGCAATGAGGGCTGTTAACAGATCAGAACAGTATTCTAGTCTGACCTGATCAGACCCAATAAAGATTTGACTTTCAGCTTGAATACGGTTTTTATGGTTCAAATTTTCCTACCAAAAAAAAGAAAAAAAAGAAAGAAAAGGTTTTTATGGTTCAAATTCAAATATGATTTCTAATCTCTCACTATAACTAGCTCAAATTCATATTTTAGTTAGATACAATCCCATTAACAATTCTAATAATGATATTTTGTATTCAGAAGTTAGCATTTTCAACTAAAAAACATCAAAGGAAAATCTGTCTTGATTAGGACTCAAGCTGAATCTGAATTTAAACATGGGCATGGGCTCAAGTATAAATGTAAAGTATACTAGCTGTTGCTAACAAGAATAAATATCTAACAATAGATTATCATTATATATATATATATATAGAGAGAGAGAGAGAGAGAGAGAGAGAGAGATAAACAGTTAAAAAAAGAGCAAGTTGTGAGAGAGAGGAAGGGGATTGTTTGTGATGGGGGAAATCCACGAAGCTTGTTGGTAAAAGAATATGTTAGTAGAATAATAAGTGGAGCATATCTTCAAGAGAGAGAGAGAGATGTTACTCACAGCAACTGTGCAAGCAATAAGTCCTGGTTTCTCTCTGTAATCAATTCTGGAACAGAGTAGAACAAGTGCCCCAACATACCAGGGGATGGCAGCAAGGAAGAAACCAATAATAAACCTTCAAAAGAGCAACATTTCCTCAGTATTAACAACCCATAATATTCTATCTCAAACAATAGAGAGAACAGAGATATATGATAAATACTGAAGATACAACATCCTTAATGGTTCCCGTCATAACAATAGCATACATAACCAAAACCAAAAGGCAAATCCATGATTCCAGAAATTTAAGCAGAGATGGGGAAAAAACATACTCCCAGCCAACAAAATTCAAAAACCCAAACCATGTTATTGAGGGGAAGTACTTATCAAAAAAAAAAAATTGTTATTGAGGGTATGTATGCATCAGTCCCAGGTTGACTGAGAGTGAGTGATTCAAGAAATTTGGACATAAATTTTCAGGCACCCAAGCGTCCACCTACTCTTAATTTTGATTTAGGCCACTGAACCAGATAGCCTAATCTAGTAGATTCTCACTGTCAATCAGATTTATCCGGATCATGAACCTTTCTCTTGAACCATGAGTACTAGTTAACTGGAAGCAAGCCATGTCAACATTTTACTGCCCAAATAAAGTGGAGAGAGAGAGAGAGAGGATTATTTGTTTCCACATAAAAGTTCTTTTTAGCAAAGGAAGACAGGAAATGAATCAGGCAGAATTTTGCTTCAAACAATGTGGCACCAAGCCCAAGAAAGATGCTAAAGGATCTTAAGTGTCTATGAATGAACACAACAACCAGAAGGCCAAGAAGCATTTTCTATTCCACAGCCAGGAAAGTCATAAAACTGGAAGAGCTTCACCATAACATTCTTAAATAATTTCCATATTTACACATGAATGTTTAAACCATTACTTCTAATGTTCTGTATACATTCAGGTTTTCTGATCAGAAAGATTGCACCAAAAACAAATAACATACAGCAAATGGAGGCTAAAGCAAATCAACTAGGGTGGATGCCTCAATTTTCTAATTTATTTAAAAAAATATGAAAGTACTTATTACAGTGAAATATATGAAAAAACAAAATTGTAGAAAATGTATCTTCAAAGAAATACTAAATAATAATATATAAAAATAATTAATTAGATAAGATGTTCATCTACAGAGCAACGTCTTAAGTGATTGAAACATACGTAAGTTGACATATGCAAAGTTATAAATGAAAATACCATGGGTATCCAACTTCCAGCATAAAAACCAAGCTAATGAAATTCCAAATTTCAGTATTATCATTACCTGGGTACCTAGGCAAAGTAAAACTAGAAAGGAGCTAATTTAGTTATTAATGAGTTTTACTTTTTACTTTTTAATGAAATTATTTACCTTTTTTTTTTTTTTTTGAATCACAAATATGGGACACTACAAAAAATGTCATTGCCATTGCGCTCTCACTTGAACCCCAATGAAATTATTTACCTATTTTTTTTTATATATATTAAAAAAGAATAAGTTTTATGAGTATTTTCTAAATAACAATGAGCATAAAAACCTAAGGGAGACATCTACAAAAATAAAAAAACAAGCAAGACTGGCACCCTACAAGGAAACCTAAATTATATCTCTGACATAAACTCAACTTAGCAAGTGGATTACACCACAAGACTAGACTTAAAAGTGAGGAAGATAATCTGATTTGGGCCCCATTTTAATGTCTTCTTCTTCTTTGAATTTTTGCACATATCAAGTCCTCTCCTCCATGCTACTGCAACCCAGGAAGATAGAATTTGCACTATACAATTGTGTGCCTCAAGATGTTGACAGAAGGTTAACAGCTTTCCATATTAGAAAAACCACAATGCTGTATAAATATTAAGAATCAATCTTGATTTTCTGATGTTCATACCTGCTTATTTTTCTTTTTCCTTTTTTTATTTTTATTTTTTTAATTATGCATCTTAAGCTCAATAGTATAATATTCTGAACATTAATATTTTTTTTTAATAAAATTTTATCAGGTATTAATCAAACTTCCCAGTACAAAATTACAAATCAATTATATGTGAAGAATTGACTCCTGAAATCCTAAATTGACAGTAACCTCCACATTCAAGGATATAACTAAAAAACTCATCCTCAATTCTTTTTGAAGATATGTGTTGAATTTATACTTCTGTGAGTCTAAAAAAAATCTGATTATAAGGAAATAACGATGACAACTTACAGGAACCAGCCAACACCAAGTCCACAGCAAGGAAGACGACGCTCTCTCACTGTCACTGGCCTTCCCTCAGCAACTGCATAACCTGGCAAAATTAATGACATCCAAAATTTTTAGTAAATAAATTCAAATGCCAATGTGTTTAGGTGAACACTAATGGTGATGGAAAAAAAAAAAATTGTATTCAGAAATTATATGGAATGTATGAATAGACATTATTGGAAATAGTTTACTTCAGATATGACCACTGGAATTTGAAATCTTGCAATCCCTCACAGGAAAATTTCAACCAACTCACTCACAATTTCTTTTATTAGTCAGATCCAGTGAGTTTAGCACTGACAACTTGACTATCCAACTCACTTACAAACTTCCCAGAATATATTCCCTGTGGAATCATACAGAAACCAGAAGACCAGAACATTTAAAGTTGATTACATCATTATATGAACAGTTCACAATTCCTTTCATATTTACTGGTTTTGGTGGTTACTTTAGTGACTTCAATAGCCAAAAAAAATATTTTAAAAACTAACTAATTAACTAATGAAATTCTATCATTAATAGATTTTGTGCTGCAAAGCTACATTTCAATTTAAAAATCACAAAACTTATCAGTCCATAATAGCTTTGGTTTAAATATTGCCATAAATTAGTTTTTTTTTTATTCATATCATTGCTATACTTTAGCTCGACCATGAATTATAAACCAAACCATTTAGGGGAATTGAATGAGTGATTATTAAACCCAAGACAGCCTAGTTCCATTATCTCAGGTTGAAGATAGCTCATGCAAAGCCAACATTTTATTGCTCATTTTTTATGGCAAGTTCACAAGCACCCAGTAGGCCTTGAACCCACAATCTCACCCTCCACCTTACTCTTACAAGGTCACTGTCAATGCCTTTTTACATGTTTCAAGTAGATAATCACAAAGGATATCAGTTTGAAGTGTGCGCATGATAGTAGTCCTAAGCAAAGGAAGTTACTAGTAGCCCATATACAAGGCTCACTCATGCCCATAAGAGATCTCTCAATGCCCAAAACCTCCCCTTACCAAAAAACAAAAGAACTCAAATCTATCTCAAAACATATGTATGGAACCTTCCCATAAGCAAATTTTAATCATATTGATCACACTAAAGGAAATTTGTTTCTTATAAACCTATGTGATTATGAGTTTCTATGTTCCATATATGTTATTATTAATAATTAAAAACCATAGGTTTCTTTAATTTTATTTCTTTGTTTTGATAACTTGATAGCTACAATAAGGGAGGAGGGATTTGAACCCTAGATATCTTGGAAACACCAGGAGATGCCAACCACTTGAGCTACAAGGCTCTTCGCTCCTTAATTTTATTTCAAATTTGAATTTTAGTATTTCTTTTCGTTTAATAAGACCAACATTGATACTTAAAGCAATGTTAGCAAGTTCAAAATGAAAATAACTAGCCACTTGTAAAACTTAAATTTTGGCCATGAACTTGCACTATAAACCTCTTCCACCTCATCTAAATGAAGCAACCTATATAGCCCCAAAAATCACTCTTGGCAGCATAAATTAAAACCCAACACTTGGATATGTGTCAATGTATATATTCAGCATAAATTAAACAACCTATATAACCCAAAAATCAATGTTTTGGGCAAACAGTATATAGATAGGACAACATTTCAAACCTATATTGTCTGATCTCCCCAGGCCAAGACATCATTTGGTTTTTGGTATAGAGGGTCCGAACCCAGGTCCTTATTCGACTACAAGAACCTTTTATCAATTGAGCTAAGTAGAGCCCAGTTTTGGGCAACTAGTGATCAAATCAAAACATCTAATTTTCACATCATTTTCATTGATCTCAACAACAACACCAACAAACAACCAAATTACACTATAAATATGCTTTCTTTCAATAATGGGTCAAAATCTAAAACAAGAAAAGCTCAATAATTCAAGAAAGAAAAAGACTATAGTTAAAATCCACTCTTATCAATTGAGCTTAAATGAAACCCAGTATTGGGCAACTAGTGATCAAAACCAAACATCTAGTTTTCACAAGCTTTTCTTCAATAAAATACCATTGTCAACCTACACAAATGGATCAAAATCCAAAACAAGAAAAACCCAATAATTCAAAAAGAAAAAAAGAAGTAGAGGTACCTGGAACGGCTTGATAGCCCTGAGCATAGTACTGAGGAGGAGGAGGAGGAGGAGGAGCTGAGGGGTAGGTGGCGCCGGGAGGAGGAGCAGGCTGAGGCAAGCCGATCACAGGCTCATGCTGATGCTGGTGCTGCGGTGGAAGCGGTGGAGGATAGTTGGCAACACCTTGGAAGGTGCCATACTGAGGAGGAGGGTCATTTTGTTGATGCTGGATGTGGTGGTGTTCAGCTGGAACTGGGACTCCTTTGTTTTTCTCTTCTTGGCTCATGTTGATGTTGTCGGATCAAAGATTATTTTTTTGGATTGGATTGGATTGGGATCTTTCTTTCTTTCTTTTGGGTTTGGAGAGTGGTGGCGTGGGAGCTGTGAAATGATTGGCTCTTCATTGGTCGTTATCACTACAGTAGGGTGACTTAATGGGTAAGTTTTAGGGGTTCCGTGGATGATTGTTCTATTTTTTGAAAAATTTTATTAAGAATTGAAAAAATTGGCAAAACTTTTTCTGCTCTCAATAAAAACTTTTTTAAAAAATGGTATATTATTGTGTTACTTAGGCCTCACTTTAGTAAAATCCAAGTTTTATTAGTAGCTTACAGTGAAAAACAATAAGTATTTGTTTGGATCCACTCCTGCGTTTCACGTTTGCATTCCAACCTTCTTCTTTTTTATTTTAATCTCGCACAACAGCTTTTAGGAGACAATGCACTGCTCATACATTATTTGTGCACTGCTCATATATTATTTGTGCACTGTTCATGTACTGTATGTGTACTATTTATCAGAAAAAAAAATATTAAAAAGAGGTCATACAGTATTATTCACACTTTAAAAAATTATTTTGTTACAGTGTTTTCAATTTTCAGTTTTAGTAAAAATAAGTTGTATTCAAAGGACCTTAAAACACAGTTTGGACTTCGCTTTGGAAACACATTGGATTTTTTTCTGTAGTAAATAGTAATTTGCTTGGATTAATTGGACAAAATGGCCCATTACCATTAATTTTGGAAATATGTTGCCCAGGAACACTATTTCCGAACAATGTAGCAATTTACCACTTTTTCTGGTACTCGAGCTTGGTGAGCTCGAGTACCATATTTTACCGAGCTCGAGTACCATATTTTTTTAATCCACCGTGACCTGCTGACTGAAAAGTTTAATTAAAAAAATAAAAAATAAAAATTTGGCCATTTAGTACTCGAGCTTGGTGAGCTCGAGTACTGTTCATGGTACCCGAGTCTGAGGGACTCGGGACTCGAGTACCATTCTATACTGCCAGCGTATGGACTTAACTCCTTAAAAATCGGCCGGCCAGTACAGAATGGTACTCGAGCTTGATGGACTCGGGTACCACGCACTCTCTCAATTTTTATAACAATATCAAAACTTCTTCTTGTGTTGGGTTGTGTGGGCACAGAATTAAGAAAGAAAGAAAGAAAGAAAGAGGTTTGACGATGAAGAAGGTGATCTCAGTGAGTGTGTTGCTTGTCCTTCTGGTGTTGTTGTTGCTTTGTTCGGTGTGTGAATTGGGTCACTGTCTCGAACGCTCTTCTGTTTTAAAGATGAGGCTTGGAGGGATTCACGACTGCAAAGGCTCTCAGAACAGCGCCAAGATCGACAGCCTCGCTCGTTTTGCTGTCCAAGAACACAACAAGAAAGCGGTCATCTCTCTTTCTTTTATTCTTCTTCTTTTTTTCTTTTCTTTTATGTTGTCTGTTTTAATGGGTGTTTACCTTTCTGGGTTTCTTTATTTTTGGTTTCTATTTTTGTCTTTCTTTTGTTTTGGTTTCAATTTTGTTCATGTGAAGATGTTGTGATTTTTACTGAATTGTTTGATTTCCTGGTCTTTATCAACTGGGTTTTTCAGTTTGTATTGAGAGAGGAAGTTTTGCTATTGTTATAAAATTGAGAGAATGCGTGGTATCCGAGTCCAGCAAGCTCGGGTACCATTCTGTACCGGCTGGCCAATTTTTAAGGAGTTAAGTCCATACGCTGCCAGTACAGAATGGTACCCGAGCTTGCTGGGCTCGAGTACCATGAACAGTACTCGAGCTCACCAAACTCGAGTACTAAATGGCCAAATTTTTTTTTTTAATTAAACTTTCCATGTCAGCATTAAAAAAATATGGTACTCGAGCTCACCAAGCTCGAGCACTAGAAAAAAGTGGTAAATTGCTACATTGTTCGGAAACAGTGTTTCTGGGCAAAATATTTCCAAAATTAATGGTAATGGGCCATTTTGCCCTGGATTAATTACTGTCTTACACTCAGCCCATGGGCCTGGCGGGCCATTGACCAGTTGAGGAGTTGGATTAGAAGGGAAAACCTCAATGCTCATTTGGGCCTGGCCTAACCAGCTTTTAATAGATTTCTCAAGTGAACTATCAACGCCATCATTTAATGAGTTGATGATACGATAAATCATTACGATGTCGATTGTGATTGGTGAGAACCGAATTATTAATGATGCATTGATTGTTCGGTTGAGAAATCTGGCCTGAAAGTCTAAACCAAATTTCAGTGTCAGGCAAAATTTTCAGGGGCAGTTGCTATCATATTTAGTGCAATTTCTGCATTTAAGATATTGATGATGAAATGGTTTCCATTGTTGCCAGCCATGTGGAGAGGGAGAAGGATGAGATAGGAAAATAGAGAGAGGTGAAGGGAATTGAATTTGAGCGTAATGAACTCTATGCAAGGATAATGTTTTATAAAGAAATGTCCCAACTAACCTATTGCAACATTTCACTTCAAATCAAAATCTCATTAACACGCCAGCCGAATTCATTTTTTAAATGAATTCAGTGTGTCATGTGCATGCAAAGTTCATTTCTTTAGATTGGGAAACAAATTCTGTGTGTATTGAAAGCTCTGCTCCTATGCATGTGGCTAAAAGGAAAAGTACATTCAGCCACTGAAGGAGCAAAGAAGTAAAAACCTAGAAAGTGGATTGAGTGGGAATAGATCCAAATTGAAAATAATAGAGTAATAATGGTGCTAAGGGTTGCATAGTACTTGGTTTGACAAATGAAGGAGGTAAATATAGGCATGTGAGTGGAGCTAGTTGGCACTACTTTGAAGGCGATTGTAATGGCCGACCAACTGGGAGAGAAATATGTAGGTTGGTGGTCCAATTGATCAAGATAACTGCATGGGTAGATCTCTCGTTTAAGAGCACTCGAATCAGTTTGTGTAAATATTTCTATCTATCTTTGCATAAGAACTCAATTTTTTTCTATTTTAAATATTTATTTTTCAAAACATTTCACATCAAATTATCTATATTACACTACATTTTATTAAAGGGTTATGCTAACAAGTACCCTTAGTACACTCATTAATAATCAATTTTAAGAAAATTTTGATACCACTTTTATAGGAAATGAAAAAAGCAATCAAAATATTAATTACTTTTTTTTTTTCATTTCCCATAAAAACTTTCTTTAAATTGATTATTAAGGAACAGGGCACTCGTTTAATATTTCCCTTTATTAAAATACTATCTTTTTATCATTTTTTTTTTCAAAATCATATCTCTCTTTCTTTTCAAACAAAAACCACCACATCTCTCTGTCTTTGTCTCTCCAAAATCACTCTCTTCATCCTTTCCAAAAGCTTCTCTATCCTCCACAACTAGTCTCTTCTTCCTTTCCAAATCCAATGCGTTCACTCTCTCTTCCTTCACAACAGTCTCTTCTTCCTTTCCAAACCCAATGCTCTCTCTTTCCTCCTCCACAAGGATCACAACAAGTCTCCTCTTCCTTTCCAAACCCAAGAATCTCTCTCCTCCATAACCAACCCACCCATTGCATAAATCTCCACAAACCAGTCGACAATTTTGGGTTCTCCCACGCACCAACAAGCCTACATAATCACTGTTCTCACTCTTGGTGGTCCAATTGGCGTCCTCCCCTGCCATCACAGATCAACCCATCCACAACTAGATCCACAAAAACCCAAGCAACCTGATCCACCAATAGTCCTGATCAGCGACCTTAGGCGACGATTCCATGTTCCCCTAACACACCGACGAGCACACATCATCACCATTCACACTTGTGGTGGTCAACAAGTGTATTAGCGGAAGAGAGAGAGAGAGAGAGAAAATCTGATGTGGGATGGTGGAATAAGAAAATAACACAATGCAAAGCTAAAATAGTCATGTATATTTACACAATTTTGTAAATTTGCATACTTTACAATCACTGATGTGGGTATATTTTTTGTTAAAATGTATAAATTTTACACATTTTTCTATCATACACCCATTGATGTGAGCCTCTAAATCTAGTGCTTGGTTCAACAAATGAAGGGGGTAAATATAGGTATGTGCAATAGTAGTTCCAAAAATTGTTTTCAAGGTGGTCTTTTAGAAATTTAAATTATACGAAGCCTAATAAAAAGAGAAGTTCATATATTGACAAAAAGAAAAAAAACAAATACATAAAGTTCTATAATTTTCTTTTATGAGTTTTCATATTTTGAAATTATTGCATGATAGTCTCATTATCAATACTACAAGCTACATTTCTTTCAAATTTTAGTTCAATAAAACTTTTCATGAACTTTTCTTTTTGTTTGAAAGGGCCAAATTTTAATTTTGTTGGGCCTAAAAAAATTTAGAGTGGTCACAAATTTTTTTAGGGGTAAACAAATCATAATTTTTTTAAAATTTAAATATAATTATTATTTTTCCCATGTTAGGGTTGTCTTATGATCACTCTACCTTCATCATAGAGCCACCCCTGGGCATGTGAGTGGAGATCTTTGGTTTAAAGCTTAAATCGACCTTGCATAATAGCCCCAATTTTTCACTCTCCCAAGTTGGCAAGGGAAGTGGAAAACAAAGTTGTACTTGCCTAAGTAGGATCCACACTTCTCTTATATAAGATTTTTTAGTGCAAGACTTTGTTGTGAAAATAGATGTGTAATAGCGTAAGTAGCTTATGTTCTCCATTTACCTTTTTCTACAACTCTACTAGGTTGAATAGATTGGATGTTAGAAACCTATGAACAAAAAAAAGTGTAGTCTTGTTGAGTTTATGACGTATATTTATGAGCACAAGATGAAGACCTAAGATTTGTTGAAGAAAAGAAAGATTCTAGAATCTTGACTCTTGGTCAATCAATCGAGATTTAATCTAGACTTTTCAATTCCTTCTTGATCGACTGAAAATTGCAGAATCAAAATTTGACCTAATACGTATTTCATTAAATCGGTTGTACATGTGGGTTTTTGTAACCCTAATAGAAAGTCTATATAGAGGCTTTATTATGCAAGACTTTTAGAGAGGTTGGAAGACTAATACCCTAAACTTTTTAGAGAGAAGATCTTAGCATCCATCTTATGTACCCAGGAGTTTAGAAAGAAGTTTTTTCCGGTTGTTTCACCTTAGTGTTAATATTGTGAAAGTAAAATTTCAAGAAATTCTTAGAGTCGGTTGAAGGTTTTGGTCTTGAAGCGCAAGTACTCCATACGTGGAGCATTCATATAATAGAAGAGTTTAGGTTTGAAATTGTAGAAGATTTCTATGGTAAGGTATTCATTTATTGGGATTGTAAAGTCTAGAAACAAAAGTTTTGTATTAGATAACTTTCTCTTTACTATAATGGATGGCTCATTTGAAGAAAGTTTTCCACATAGTGATTTTTTCCTGGGATAGTTTTTCTTGAGTTTTCTATTTTGTCACCACATCGTCATCGTTGTCTCTCATTGTGATTGATCTTGTGTGATTGGTAACATCTACTTGATATGGCCTTACATGTTTTAATGATTTACACATAAGTGAACCCATGACCTGTAATTTGGCATATTTGGACTAAATTCGCTGCATTATTAACAATTGGGGTCTAAAATTCCCTAACAAATATTATTTTTTTTGCTTTTCTCCGTTGTCGTGTGCCTAAACCTATAGTAAAATTCCTTCCAAATTAAGTTTGCGGTGGAAATGGACATATTCTATTTTCTTGATTTTTATATACATATACACTAGTTGGCATTGTGAGCACATTTAGACTTGTGAATTATTATATTCTTATCAACCAGTCCTCCAAAGTCCAAACCCAATACATGTGTTTTGCGTCCCCACCAAATCCTCAAGCAGGGCAACATGCCAACATGTCCCTTAACCTTTACCGAAAGGAAAAGTGCATTCAGCCACTGAAGGAGCAAACACGTATAAACCTAAAAAAGTGGATTGAACTTGAACAGCAACCTCTGTATTATCCAATTGTTTGATTAGTCGTTGGTGGGGGCAGTTAATTGAGTGAACATCATATTCATGCCGTTCGGTTCTTTCCTTCTTATTCGGTAGGGTCTAAAGTCGAGTGGATTTCATTTCACAAGTAAAATGTTTTCCGCGTATGATAATAAAATTCTATTGCCGACACCAAAAGCTGAATTAACCATGTAATTTTGGAGCAAAACGACAAGGACATTTGATTTAATAAAGGCCACTAATTGATGATACTTAGCAACTAAGAAAATTGAGGTTCTCTATTATGAAGCCGTCCTCATATATATCTCCTAACATGAGCTTTTCTATTAATTTTTTCTTTTGGGTTGAGAAGAATGAGATTTTCCAATTGATAACGATTTTAAAACATGTTACGTATATATACGATTCTATTTATTAATATAACATAAACGCTTATGCGGTCAGGTTTTGACTTGAACACTTCAGGCAGTATTAATTAAATTAATTGATAGATTTGGTCAAATATTTACTTCTTAATCATAGACTTCATCAAATTCTAATTAGCTGGCTCTATTAGATCAAACTGAAGAATAATTAAAATTTTATTATATTATGCAAAACCCTAGCTACAAGATTATATATTGAAATAATTTTTCTTAACGTGCATGTAATGAGACAATGACTATATATGGGAGTCATGCCTTACGTCATGTAACTCATAGAACTAGTACGAGGACACTTTTCTGGCTTTTCCTATTTTTTTTTTCTTTTCTTTTTAAAATTAAAAAGACTTGAATTAGGTTCCTATACATGTGACTTTAATTAGTTGCTATTACTTATTAGTGGTTTTTTTTTTTTTTTTTTTGAGGAAATTACTTATTATAGTGGTTTCTCATTGACAACCATATAATATATCTCCCTAATCTTTTTATAAGATATTGTATGGTAGATTTGAGATTTATAAAGATTTGGGATTCTTTTATTACTTGGGGAAAAAAAAATACCGGAGCAAATCATGCGTTGTTTTCATATTGAAGATGGAGTTCTAAAATTAAATTGACAATGGAAATTAACAACAATTGAAGCATTTCTTTTTTCTTATATTACATCTCACCAATCTTGTTTACTTCAAATACAGTTTGAGCTAGAACATAGGTTTTGGAAGGCTAATGCTGAGCAAGAGAAAAATACGTTTGTCTTTCATAAGTTTATGATATATTTTCTGGCATTTGAAAGTGTCCACTTCAGAGAGATTGTAAATTGAAATTTTCCCTCCCCAAGTACTAATTTGTACATTAAGTATATATATGTTACATCGATCAGTTCCTTAATGCATCATTCCAGCTGGGCATTGGGCCCTTTGAAATAAAAATCTTGATTCCAACATTTGAGGAAAGGCTCTATCTTATTCTGGTTCATTATTGGCTTTCAATGAAAGAAGATAACATTTCAATTATTTTATTTTATTTTATAATATAAATTAAAATGAATATAATTAGGAGATTTGAATCTTGGATATCTCTAATGGAAATATCCATGATTTTAAAAATTAGTACGGTCAAAGATTACAAGATGCCATTGGCCATTTTTTGTTTTTAATCATTATTTTTTTCAATATAGTTTGAATTATTTATTTATTTATTAACTAATTCGATAATTATAATGAGGAATGAAATATTTGAACTCTAAACTTCTCACGTCGGAAATATTCTAGGTGTTTAATGCACGTTTTCTAGTTGGGCAGCATTGAGTATAGGGACCATTTATTAATTATAATGGGGAATGAAAGATTTGAACTTCAAACTTCTTGTGTCAAAAATATTGTAGGTGTTTAACTTTAATGCACGTTTCTGGTGGGGCAACATTGAGTGTAGGGATTTTTTGAACACCCTTTTTCTATTAAGGTTGAAAGTCAAAGCATGGTGTATAATTGATTCTCAGATTTATTGCTGGGACCATGTAGTAGTTGGGGTACAGAGAGTTTGAGGAGTGGGAGTTTTGAACACTTCCGTTTGGTATGTGTATTTAAATAACAGTTTTCAGTTTTTTTGAAAATATGTATAGGTGAAAAAGTGTGTGGAAATACATGTAATGTTGTTTAAAAATTGAAAACATGTGTTTAAATATATGTACCAAATAGCCCCACAAGCTTATATACTACTTGGTCTAATGTGGTTTATTATATTTGGTTGTAAAGACTAAAGAGTTGCCTATGTTTACCGTTGCTATGTTAAGTCAGAAGAGGCTACCTTCTTATGATTTTTTTAGTGAGAAGAAGGCTAAAATTTCATTAAAGTAAAAAGCCTTATCAACCTTGATTATAGAATTGAAATGTGAAGGAACATCCTTCATTCATACCAAAAAACTTATGACATGGGTAGTAGAATTTTTTTTTACGGTGAGTATGTGAAAAACTAATATGCCAAAAAAACATTAAGGCTCAAGTTGAGTTTGTAAATCATTTTATATATATATATATATATATATATATATACCGGAATACCGAATGCGGAACCATAAACTACGGATCATGGTTTCTACTTTCTAGTAATACTGTAATACCATGGCCACCGTGATTTTATGATGGTATATAATACTGTGTTTTCAGGTTAGTATTTAATATGTTTCTCAAAAAAAAAAAAAAAAAAAAAAGGGTTAGTATTTAATATGTTATAATAAATATTAACTTACTTAATCTATTTTAATACATCATTTTATAATACATCATACATCAGATCTTTTATTTTAATATTAAATATATTAAAATAATATATTCAACCAATTAATTAAAATATACTACATTTTACTCCACAACCCATGAACCCAATAAAAAATTATTTCACAGCCCAATTCCACCTGACCACTGGCCACCATGACCAAAACCCAAACCCACCAAAATCTAACCAAATTTGCAACAAAATCATCTAAAAACCCAACCAAAATCACACACACACACACACACACACACAAAAAAAAAAAAAAAAAAAAAAAAAAAAAACCACCAGAAGGAAATTAAATAAACCCACCACCACCACCGAAAAAAAAAAAAAACACAAAGTACCATCACCACATATTCTATACTGAAATGATTGAAATACCCCTCCTCTAGTTGAGGGGAGAATTGAAAGTAACACAGTAAACAAGGGGAGAAAAGTGCTAATAACCCAATAGTTAAGGGTAGAATTGTAAATGAGCCAACATTTTCGGATCATACCATTTTGTTTGTATTTACCACAAGTGAAAATCTTTTTCCAAAATATTCATATGTGAACACTGTTTTTAATGGGGCCAAGACGAGCAATAACATTATTTTTGTTGGCTTATACAATTGTTACTTAAATATGTCATTTCCACACCTGTAAAACAAACCAATACGCACCATTACACTACTGTAATCCGACTATCCTTCTCCATTGACCAAATACACAGATCACCACCCTTACTAGTTGACCACCCATCACCAAAAGACCGAGTCATAACCATGCACAAAACCAAATTAACAAAGCCTTGAATCCAACCAAATTCCAACTCCCTTCCCCTAACTTCAAAACCAAGAGCAAATAATAATACAAATGTGATGCGCCATATTGATTTCGAATCAGTTGAGTGTTTGTTGTAAGGGTATGTTTTGAGTTCCACTTTGAACATATACTTAGTTGATCTAGGTTTATATAATTACAATGAGCCTCAATTGTAACTAAACTAATCTTTTTAGCTATAGTGGTAATATGACTAGTGTTTTTTCTTGGTTCACAAACATTGCTTTATAATGTGGGCTCTAACAAGGATATCAGAGATCTAAGTGGAGGAGATTATAATGTCCAAAATTAATATCAAATTAGTTAAAGCCTTTGTTGTGTGAATGCGTTTGTTTTAAGTTCTACATATGGCATGTATTGTATTGATATGTGTTTTATAAATAACTAGTGTGTAACCCCGTACATATGCACAGTACATTTAAAAACAATTATAATTTTATATATATAAATTGTTTGCTTATTGATTTTGAATTAAAAAAAAAATTGAAATTAACATTTAGAATAATAAATGTAAAAAATAGAATTAGTCATGTCAAAACAACATTTCCTAAGGGACCAATCCCTTTGCCAAAATAACTTGGAAAAGAGTTTGACAAAGACCATCTTGCTAAGATGTGTAGCTTTGTTAGCATTCCTATACACCCAATTAAACTCCAGCCCTTCAAATCTTGCATATAGCAATCTGACTTCAACAACAAAATTAACAGTTCTCTAGTGCACTAATTTGGATCTATTGGTCACTACCTCAACTCAAATTTTGGAATTACCCTCAATTAGCACATTCTAAAGCTACTTTTGACCTATTCCACTGCCCACATAAAAGATTTGGCTTCCACTTGAATAGGGATGTTAGTATTCACTTTTTTTGAGAAGGCAAATAAACTACACTATAAGCCGCATTCCATGGGTGCATGTAGGAGCTATGCTTTATACATGATTCTGATATCAAGTTCAACATGACATAAAATGATCATGAATGACAACATTCAGGAGAAAAAGTTTTGTCTTCAAAATTTTAAAACTCAAAGCTTGCCTTGAACTATGAACAATGACAATGCCTCAAGAATCAAGATTAAGTTATGTACATTTGATTTGCAAATCTTAAGGTCAAAAATACAATTATCAAATGACATGCACCCACTAATATCCTCTTCACCCACTATTATATTATGCTATATGATTCTCATATGAAATATTTCCAGATTCATTCATATATGAATCTTCCAAACCAAAATTCACTCACGAATTAAGACAAATAAATAGCTTTCGTTGAGAGTTTTCATTTGTTCCACTATATTTTCTGCTATATGATACCATTGTTTCTAGCAATGTTTAGCTTCATTAAAAGTCACACATAACTAAGTGCATACTTTGAAGAGCATTACAAACTATGAATATATATATATATATATATATATTATAAAAGCTTGTAAACTAAACAAATTTCTTTGAAAATGGGCCGAATTTATAATTTTCCTTTTTTTTTTTTTTTGGGTTTGTTTGTTTTTGGATATGATCTTTTCAAAGATAAGTAACAACACTCATATGGAATGCTATATTTTAACTATTGATGAATATTTACCGCTTTTGAGTGCCATCCCTCATATTGGATCTAAGTAAATACTATCTCTCTATATTTACCCATTGAGAAACTAAATATATTTTAATTTTTTAATCGATAAATCTCATCTACCTAACTCTATAAAAACTTGTATTAAAGTCTGGTCATTGTTACTAATTGTATAACTAAATTCAACTTTATATTTTTTTCATTATAGATCTTATCTCCTACAATATGAAAAATTTCAAGAAATACCACTTTCAACTTAGTGTCTCCAAAAAATAAGTCATGTACATTGGACTTGGAAGAAAGAGAATTACTAGTCTTGCCCAATCACACCCTTATATTCTTATAACAAATAATTGGATTACTAGCTTTGTTTATTATTGAGATGCAACCCAAAACAAAAAAAGGCATACGACAACAACAAAATTAATAATAAATAAAATCTCCAAATAGCATTATAATGAAGTATTGTTTCCAAAAACCATATTTTTCAAATTTGTATGGTTGCTTATTTTAATCCTCATACAGGATTTAAGTTTCATTTATACAATGGAATATTGATATTGTTAAATTCAATGGTTAGTTATAGGGCTGTCCAAACCCATCCGAGACCCGACCCACCCGGAGGATCCAACCGGAACCAATCCGAAACCGGCCGACCTGACTATTTCGGTTGTCGGCAGCGGGTTTTCTCCCCACAGAAACCGACTCCGGTGGGTCGGTTTCGGTTTCTATCCCCCAAAACCCAAAAAACCCGAACCGACCGGAGAAAAACCCAGATTCCAGCAAGAACCCTAGATTCCGGCGAGAAACCCAGATTCCGGCAAGAAAGATTCCAGAATCCAGAGAAAAAAACCCAGATCTCGGCCAAAAAACCCAGATTCAGGCGATATTTCACATAGATCAGGCGAGATTTTGACCGGATCTTGTGAAATCTCATCAAATCCGATGAGATTGCCGCCGGATCTGGCGAAATCTCATAGATTCCGAAGAGATTTTTGCTGGATCTTGAGTTTTCTCCCCGTTTTCTCAGAACCCAGCGCCGACCGACCTGCCCACCACCCGTTGAAGTTTGACCCGGACCGATCCGTTTACTCCGGCGGTCGGTGGCGGTTGAGATTTTCCAAGACCCGATTCCAACGGGTCGGTTCCGGGTTGGGCACAAACCCAACCCAGACCGACCCGTGGACAGCCCTAGTTAGTTATGAAGCAAAAGAGTTATTAACAGTTAAAAAAAAAATGTGAGAAAAGGAATTGACAATGTTTCATAAGTCAATGAATATGAATAGAAAAGAGGTCGCAACTTTAATTACAAATCTATTTGTTGTGCATTGGGGGGTTGCCGGTGTGTTGTTAAGAGTAGTTGGATTATATTTAGAGAAACATTTAAGAGAGAGAGAGGAGCTTGAGAGTCTACATAGAAGTGTGCCAGTGAAATGTTCTTGTTTAGGTTATTTTTGTGGTCTTCTTAGTTTTTGTATTATATGTTAATGTATTATTTATTTTGGCAAAAAAAATTTAAAAATTTAGATAGGACATATGACGCAAAATTGGGAATACAATTAACTCACTTGACCCATAAAAAAAAAAAAAAAAGACACGGTGCAAAATTGAAAATTCAATTAAAATCTAATTAGATTTTCTCTCAGCTTCACTTATTATTATATAATATAGATTATAACTATCCAACCCATCAATCTAGGACATCACAATCTTTGAAGAGAAAGAGATAATTAATTTGAAATAAAATAAAATAGACAAGTTGTTTTTATTTACAAAAATGCTACCAAGATCAAAAAATGAAGAGAAGAAAACTCTTTTGGGATTTTTATTTTTATTTTGTCTATTTTGCACAATCTCTGAAGAAAGAAGAATAGAAACATAAATTGATAAAACTGTTTTTTGAGATTATTGTACCAAAAAAAGCGTATAATTAGTTTGACTAAGTACTCTTTTTTTGTTTTTTATGTTATTTATTTATAAATTGGTGATTTGAAAAAATAGCTTTTGGGTTTATAAAAAGATTGGCTGGCCGCACATTCTCTGTTTTCCTCTGTCGGTTAAAGCGCCATTTGTAATGCAAATGCATGTACCCATAATTTTCCATACATTAATAATACCCACCAACTCGGACTCAGACAGACACTACTGCCGACGATACTGATTCCCCTAATCACCTCAACTTATTTTATTTTCCTTGATTATTGTTGGACAAAGCTATCTCACACATCCTTGTGAAATCATGTTTTTTAAAATAAAATTTTAATTATAATTATAAGATAATAAAATTTTGAAAAAACATGATTTCATAATTGTGGGTACCTAAGGCATTCTTAGGCATGCTTGCAGGACGGCCGACCTCGGCATGCTTTACAACGTCCTCGGCATGCTTTACAACGTCCTTGGCGTCCCACATCGAAGAGAAATCCCTCTACTTTCTACCTTATAAGTTTTGAAGCGAAGGAGTAGTGTACCACTAGTTCTTTATTGTGGGTACTTAAGGCATGCTTAAGCATGCTTGCAACGTCCTAGGCAGGCTTAGCAACGTCCTTGGCCGACCTCGGCATGCTTTGCAATGTCCTAGGCGTCCTACATCGAAGGGGAGATGCCTAAGCATGCCTTAGGTACCCACAATAATATTAACCAAAATCAAGATTTCATCTCTTGTATCAATTTGGAAACAATTTATTTAATTTTTTTATTGAAAATGTTTTGCTAAAAATGTGAAATATATGGGAAAAATTGAAATTTGAAAAAGTTTTATATAAAAGTTAAAAATTAATACTAAAAAGCTGATGCTAGGGGGTGTTTATTAGAGTAATTTGAGAAAGGTTGTTTGTAGTTTTTTGAAATACATATGAAAAAAAAAGTGTATAAAAATATATATAATATTGTTTAAAATGTAAAAATATGAGTTTGAAATGATAAACCAGACAGGTCTAAACACATTATATCCTATGTATACTGTATGTAACCATATCACTGTTTAATAGCTTCACTGCACCGTACACACCACCTGAATTATTATTATTTTTGAAAGGAAAACCCTAAATTATCCAATTATAACTGAAAGCAAGATGTCAGTTGTAACTTGTAACTATCACCACTTAATAGCTCCACTGAACGCCACCAAAATCTTTTTATTTATTTATTTATTTTTAAAGGGAAAACCTAAATTATCCAATTTTGTGGACTGATCCCATGCAAAACACGCCCCCAGGTGGAACCCAAATAATAAAGCAAATAAGAATAATTGCCCAGCTTCTGGTGCTGGCGTCACTGTTCTCATTCCGCGTATACGCTCCCAGTCCCACCCAATTGCCCTTTCAGTGAAATACTGAAAACAAAAGCTTTTTGGCCAAAAAGGCATAAGAATTTATCCTTGTTTTAAAAATATGTAAAAATTTATTACTTTTTTGAGTATTCGAATTTAGGGAATTCGAGTTTTTTTTATAGTACTTGAGTTTCATAAATTTGAGTATCATTACAAATTTTCTATCAAAAATCTTTTGGCAAATTTGAAAGCTATTTTTTCAAAAAACTTGAGTTTATGGAACTCGAGTTATATGGCAAACTTGAGTTTTTGACAAATATACCATTGTCGGTTAATTAATTTTAGATTTTGGACTCTAAAAAAATGTTTGGATTTGGTACCTATATATATATATATTTATATATTACCAGCTTTACACCGTAAGCAATTGATGCGGTTGCCTAAAGTCCCAAGTAGAAAAATGCCCCAAATTTTAATTTAATTAAGGCCAAATATTACCCAATAAATAAAATAATTTTTTATCAAATGAAAAAAAAAATTGTTACGTTCACAATATTTTTACAACAAATCCTAAGTAGTAGGCTATTATTGATAACCAAAAAAAAAAAAAAAAAAAAAATTAGTGGTGGGTTCAAATTAGAACCAGTAACAACTTAACAGTTAGGATTTGTTGTGAAAAAATATTGTGAATGTAGCATTTCTTAAAGAAAAAAAAAAAAACAATACGCAAAAAAAATTCACAACATTTTTCAAATAATTGAGTTGACAAACTTTTATTAGTTTTCATCTAAGTCCACTATTAACATTACTATTTTACTTACCATTATCAATCTACCCCATTAATAGATGTGAAAAGTTTTGTCAATTTTTTGTGCCTATAGATTTTCTATAAAAAAAAATTTACATTGTTCATGTTAATTTGTAATAATTTTACATCTAAAACAAGATAATAGAGTTTAAGTAATATTCAATTTTTTTAAAGTCATATTTAAATATATAAAATGCTTTAATTTTAGTTTTTACCTTAGGCCCTCAAATTCATCAAGCCGCCCCTATATATATATATATATATATATATAACTTATTTAATACCGTTTTATTTTATAGTCAATATAGGAGTTTTCCTCTAGGTATATGACCAAATACGATCATCCAGTTCCACTTTCACTCATTGTTTAATTTTTAAACTAAATATATTAAGAAAACAAATTATGCCAAATACAAGCTAAAGCCTAGTTGTTTCATGGTTTTTATAACTTAGTTTTTTTTTTGGTTATAAAAAAAAATAGTTTTTGCATTCAAATTTTATAAAATAAAAAATATTTAAAAATAATAATTTTGATGATTATTCATAAAAATTCAAAAAATATATACACTGCATAAACTTATCATTATTGTAATTTTGTAAAGAGTTTTTAATAGAAAAATATTAAAATTATTATCAATCTTATTATAAAAAAAGAAAAAAAGTAATATTAATACCACATTAGTCTATACTATATATAAGAGGATTCCCCTCTTTCAACTGAACTTTTATGTGGTTCAAAAATATCATCATTAATGAAGGGTAATTTCATTTAGAAATAGAGTCATGAATGTCAAATAACAAATTTCATTTTGAATTCAAAAAGAGAATTCCTAAAATTTAGGATTTTTTTCCCTTCATATTTAAAAAAGAAATTACAATTATTGCTTATCTCTAAAGTTTATCATTTTTATTTTTTTGAAAAAATATATATTTCTAAATTTTATAGATGAAAATTATTAATTTTTACTCAAAAAATATAGAAGAGTCTTTGAGCATGTGCGTGAGCGCGTGCTCAGAGGCTAAAAATATAATAATAAATTGATTTCTTTATTACAACTTTGTTTTGTATTTAAAAACTGACCCATAACTTTATATATATATAAAAAAAATAGTTAACAAAAGTTTTAAGCAAAAAAAAAATTGTCCTCTTCTTTCTTTCTTTCTTTTTTTTTTTTTTTTTTTTTTGTGTATTGTATTTTGGAAGAAAAAAAAAGGGTTGTCCAGGCAACCCATCTGACCGAACTTGATCCATTCATTACACAATCCGAATGACTCTAGCAAACGATGGAAGGTTTCAGGCTTTCAACAGATTCTAGCGGGTTGAGTGCCAGATTTCCTCTTCCAAAACTTGAGTCACTTGACTCAATGGGCAAACACTTGAAAGAAAGGTCATTTCTACCTAGATCAGGCGATGATCTAGCTCTTCTCCGCTCAGATCTTGCAACATTTGGCTCATCTTTGCTTATATCCGACGATGTTTGGCTCTGGCCTCTTCTCAGATCCGGCAATGTTTTGCTCTCCTTTGCTTAGATTCGACAAAGATCTATAGATCACCGCCCAACACTGTTCCTTCATTGGTTTCGACCAAATCCAATTGTCATTCGTCGAAGTTCGATCCAACTTGACCTGTGGTGATTGGTAGTCAGCAACGGGTCTCTCCTTTTACCAGGGCCAATCCATGGACAACCCTAATAAAAGATGTGATTTTTTTTTTTTAAAAAGAATTGCTATGTCCACCATATATTTTATAACAAATTTTAGGTGACAAATTGTTACTAATACTAATTTGAATTTGTAATTGAAATATCTTTTTTTTTTCCCTATTAATAACAACTAATAATAACCTGTCGGATAATATTTATTGCGAAAGTATTGTGATATAGATATAATTTTTTTTGGCCAATTAAGGGTTGTTTAGTACATCCACTCAAACATACTTTTTCAGTTTTTAAACATATATTATATATATTTTCATACACTTTTTTAACCACATATATTTTCACACATATTTTCAAAAAACAAAACACATATTTTCAAACACGTGTACCAAACATGGCCTTAGGAATTATCATCCCCAGGTGTAAACTGAACACGTTTGGGACACATAAATTACAGGTGGCACGCAACAATCAGTCGAACGAGCGAGAACTTCAAAACGAATCAGCTCCATGGTTAAGAGGACATCAATGCTCTTAATGTTCCTCTCTCTCTCTCTCTCTCTCTTTGTCTCTGCCGTACTTGCTGTTGAGTCGTTTCTCTTCTCTCAATCTCGGCGGTTTGCTTTTTCCCAAAAAAATAACTACCCTTTTAGCAATAATCACATCTTTTATACAACTGTCCAAATTTGCTCCACTTCATTCATTCATTCAATTCTACATTTTTGCCTCGTTTAGCTACATCTCTCTCTAACACACACCCTGAATTCTTAGTAACGCAACCTTTTCTCATCTGGGTTTTTGATTACTAGCATTGGGTTGTAAGTTGCAACAGTGAATTGGCCCAGTTTTTGTTGATTTTGGCTTTGTGGGTTTTATGATCTGTTGGTAGAAGAAGGTGCGTTTGGGGTTATGATGTACAGAATTGAATCAAAACAAAGGTGTTTGTGAATACTATATCAGCAAAAGAAAGAGCAAAAACAAAGGAGGAAGAAGCTGTTTTGAATTGGGATTACAGTAAAAGAGAAGATGGATATAACGGAGGTGACTTTGATGCATCATGTTGGGATTGTGCTGCTATCCCTATGGTTCTTTTCTTATTTCAATTGGTGCCACCCGGTTGCCTACTTTGTCTCTCTCATATATCTCTTTCTGGTAATTCTTTCTCTCTTAGATTTTTGTGTATTTATTTTTTGTTTTTTCTGTTCATGTGCCAGTTTTTCCAGTAAAGGTTTAGAGAAGCAAAGTGAAGAAAAGAAGTAGTCACTTTACGAAAGGGAAATCAGAATCTCACCCAGAATTTTGTTTTTAAGATATTGGGTATCTGTGATGTTTATTTGTAGTGGGTTGTGTGATTTTAATGTTTAGAGTAAGTCAAAAGTTGCTTTTCTGTGTTGGGTTTGGTCTTTTTATTTTGAATTGCTGTTACTTTATTTGATTCTTCGCTTTTTCTTTTTTGGTATCATTTACTAGTGTCTTTATTTTTCTGTCTATATATTTTTTTTCCATTAAAGGTTTAAAGAATCAAAGGAAATTAAAGAAAAGAAGCTGACCCTTTTACAAAAGGAAAATTATAATCACACCCAGAATTTCTTGTTATTATATTAGTGTGTGTGTGATGCTCTTTGTTGTGGTTTGTGTGATTTTAATGTTAAGACTAGGCTGTAAAGTTGATTTTCTGTGATGGGTTTACTTTTTTCTTTAAAATAAAATTTAAATAATTTTTGTATTGCTTTTACTTGTTACTAAATATGCATTTTGCTTGTCTTTTTGAAAGGTTCATGAGAGGTATGTTATGAGATTGCAAAGGAAATTACAGTTTGAAGAAAGAAAACAAGCTAATCAGAGAAGGGTAATATTATTTCTGTCCCTCTTTTTTTTTTCCCCCATTTTCCAATTGTGATTATTTGCTTTAAAGGTTGTTCTTGTGTACTCTTTGACTGGGTTGATGATAAATGTAATAATGGAGAACCTAAATTTTTAACCTTAAGAATTGATTATAATCTTGGTTCCCAAAAATTATAGTGAAACAGCTGTAAGGACTCAATTTGTAACGACCCAAAATGATATTGGGTTCGCACGTAAAAAGGCCCAAACAATATCACTTATAGAGCGTGGGTTTGAAAAGCTAGGTCTTGGTCACTGGACGGGGGTTAGTCAGTGGTATTCATACAGAATTAAGCCGTGTTCGCTCGAGGAGTCTTTCTCCTTGAGGCAGTCTGGGAGGCTCTGGTTCTTGACCTTTTTTCCCCCAGCCCCCCTTTTTAGATTGCTTACTTTTCCTTTTATACTAGCCTGTATCCCTCATCCAGCGTCCACGTGTAGGTTCGACTTTTCAGGATTGATACTTGTCCTATCAGCCCATACCCAAAGTGGTTGGGGGTGGTTGTAAAAGCTGAAGAGCATGGTTCTGTCAGGTGCAGAGGATTCAATGGCAGTAATGGCAGCTTTCCCTTTGTCTTTGGTCGCCATACTGTCCAGCGGTCCTTTCTCTATCAATGCAGATATTTTAGGTATTTTCCAAAACTGTTCCTATACCGTTCTTGCCCCTTTCTTTCAGGGGAACCTCGGATATGCCGAGGACATAATTATCCTCGGTTATGTCTCAAGACTACTTGGACTTTTATTACACGTCCTCGGCTATACCCCTCCTCGGCTCGAGCCTTGGGCCCCAATGTAAAAATGGGCCAAGACCACAAATTCTTGGGCCTCACAACAGCAAAACAAATTAAAATATAAAATTGATCTGAAACTGAAATAAGACCCTCCTTGATTAATATTCTTAGATGGAAATTTTAAAAATGAACTCTTAGCAGATCGATATACTATATGTTCGTTTTATTTTTTGTTGGGATGCTCTTGTTATATGTGTGTTTGAGAGTCAATTGTGGTATTGATATAGGTTTCTGGCTAATCCATAATGCTTATTACTTTCTCTTTTTTACTTCAGGTGCTTTCTGATTCTGAAACAGTGCGGTGGTTGAACCATGCAGTTGAGAGGATATGGCCAATATGTATGGAACAGATTGCATCACAAAAGATTCTCTTGCCCATCATACCTTGGTTCTTGGAAAAGTACAAACCATGGACTGCTGTATGTATCATCTTCCAAATATTATATATCCAATACTCTGGTTTTGCATGATTGTATCTTTTTGGGTTAATACAAAGTTTGTTTTTTGTTTTTTTTTTTTTTTTTCCAGAAAATTTTTAATGGTCACCATTTAGGAATATGGTGGTTGGTGTGACCTAGATCTGTCAAGAGTTCTTTAGAATTTAGTGCCGTATTCTCTTTTGGTGTCTAAATATTCTGAGCTACTGAAATTATATTTTGAATTTCCTTCAAGTTGCAGCAACTCATTGTTTCAATATTAAAATCATGTGATGTATGAAAGTATGAGCACGTGCATATCTTGGCACAAATACCATTCTATTGTGCTAATGATGGGACTGTGGATTAACTTTAGATTTTGAAGCATACTATCATCAATTGTTTCTAGCATTGAAGTTCGTTTGATTAGTTTGGCCAATCTAGCTTAAATAGCACCCCCTTCTCCCTCCCATAAAAATGAGTGGAGGCTGAGTTTGTGAGTTCAACACCAAAATCTATTACATACATGTGTAACTTTTTAGTAAAGAAATGAGCTTCTTTGAGTAGTTTGTAGAGAATTCTTATTTTACTATAATTGATCTAATCTCTTAATAGGTAGTTCTTTTCAATTTCATGTAGAGTTCTTCTATGGCCACAACAAAATCTCACAACATTTTCACAAAAAAATGAGGTTTCAATCAATCACAACCCATCAGGGTGTTGTGAAAATGTTTAAATATTTTGTTGTGCCCCTAGACTCTCTCTTTCATGTATGTGTAGGAAACCATTTGTAACTTTTTCTCTTGTGATTATGTTCAGATACACTGACCTATAAAAAAAATGTTTAGATACACTTTTGGTTATTATTTATTAATGTGATCAATGCATTTAATATGTTTGCAGAAGAAAGCTGTGGTTCAACACTTGTATTTGGGAAGAAACCCACCTATGTTCACAGAAATGAGGATTCTTCATAACTCTTCTGACGATGATCACTTGGTATGCACTTACTCTATTATATTGGACTCTGGTCTTCTTATGTGATCTTTGTGGCTGTAACTAAAGGTTTCAGCTAAGCTGAGATTCTATAGTGTAATGATTGCAGGTTCTTGAGTTGGGGATGAATTTTCTCACAGCCGAAGATATGAGTGCAATACTTGCTGTGAAGCTAAGGAAAAGATTGGGATTTGGAATGGTGGCAAAGTTGCATTTGACAGGCATGCATGTTGAAGGGAAGGTATGGACTGACTTAAATTTATCTTGTTGAAGTAGTTTAGACTATAATTTTAAGATTTACATATTCACTGATTTTTAGTCGATCAAATTGAGTGCATTCAGGTAGTATACAGTATCTTAGTTCTAATTATGCAAAACATACTTGCATTCATAAACATGGATATGTATAGTGTATGTATGATATGTGTTTGTTTGTAGGCATGACTATAGGTAGGCATGTATAATGATATAAAATTTACATATATGAACTCAAGTAGGGGCAAAGCGAGGAAGTTGGTCTTGGGGGACTGAAGTCAAAAGCAAAAACCTTTAGCTAATCAACATAAATAAAATGGAAACTTTATTAATTACAAACATAATCTAATATATGTACGCACACCCACACACATATAAAATTGTTCTCTTCACTCTTTCATGCAAGGGAAATTGTTTATATTTAATAGTGACTTGCTATTAAGGACTACTGATAATTAGCTTTAGATGCAAAGTATTCTTCTTATTTCGTAGAGATGCAATAGATAAATGGTTGTAACTTCTGAGTTTTGATTGGTATCTGTGACTGTTTGGAAGCACTGAGTAGGATAATACATGTTGCTGATAGAGTTTTGTGTGTGCAACCATTGATGGAAATTACTTTTCAGTTTACTTGTAATAAAATTTTGACATGTATTCCTTGTCTTTGGGGGGTGTGTCTTAGTCTCTTAGAACTATGCTTAAGCTTAACATGTATACTTTAATTGTTTGTAATGTATGGTATTGCATTCTTTATAACTTCAGTTGTAGTTTTTGTTATCTTGTAAATTCTATCCCACGGTATCTTTTCTAACAATCTCCATTGAATTTTAATACATTAAATAGATTTATCAGCTTCCCTCATACCATATCCTATTGATATTTGGTGAGAGAAAAGCGAGGTGGCTAATAATTTTATTGCATAGCTGAGTAGGCTGTTCTATGTTGATAGAATACTGATTTAGCAATGGACTGTTTACTGAAAATCAAGTTTCACTACTTTATCACCAATATTTATTTTGAATAAACTTTATTTTCTAGTCAGGAAAGTTTTGGACATCCATTTGAGTGCAATTATATATGTATGTAATGCATGTGGAGGAAGGAGAGGGTTGTTCATCAATAGTGATGGGGATGTGAAAATTGTCAACGGTTTAGATTCTTTAGAATCATCCTAGGAACTTGAAAGAAGACATCGTTTAGATTTTGTTATTTAACTTCACCTTAATGAATATGTGGAATTGTTGATCTGTGCTCATTGGCAACCAAATGAAATGTTCTTCTGCTCTCATTGTATTGTACATGCTCTTCTTTCTCTTGTAGGTCTTGATTGGGGTGAAATTCATTCGTGGGTGGCCTTTCATCAGCCGCTTGCGGGTGTGCTTTGCTGAGCCTCCATATTTTCAAATGACCATCAAGCCTCTCTTTAATCATGGGCTAGATGTCACGGAAGTTCCAGGCATTGCTGGATGGCTAGTAAGTTTATATCAAAATTTAAATAATAAGTGCTTGACTTCCCATTTTGCATCTCTCTTTCTCACACACGTGCTTGTGCTCGTTCTGTATCTGATTATTTGTACCTTTCTTGACCAGGATAAACTTCTATCCGTTGCTTTTGAGCAGACACTTGTTGAGGTATAACTTTTTGGCTTTGATTCTCCATTATTTTGTCAATTATTTTTTATTGTTTTGCTATTGTTGCACACCTTGTTATGACTTTGTGCTTAGCTGAGTGAAGCATATTGCTGAAGATCAATGTTAACTTTTCAGAATTTAGTTAATATTTTCATTTATAGGAACTTCTTTTCTTCTTCTTCTCTCTTTTTTATTTTATTTTTTTATTTTTATTTTTTTTATGAGAAATTACTATAGATCTAAATTTTGGCAATCTTTGCAGCCCAATATGCTGGTTCTTGACATGGAGAAGTTTGCTTCACCAGAGCCAGGTAGTTTACTTCAGAAATATATTTCAGTTAGGCTTCACACATAATTTTGTATGTGTTTCATTGCTTTGTGATTAATAGAAAGAATGCCATCAAAGAATATATCTCCACATGTGTAATTATAATGTTGTTTGGAGAACTTCAGAATCAGTAACCTCGTTGTTCATCACTCTTTTGAGAATATTTTCTGTGCATTTTGAGGGTTATATTCCAGAATTGCTTTCCCTTACTCCTTTTGTAATGTAATTTCAGCATTCCATTGCCAGTAAATATAGCCTGATAGCCATCAACTGAAATTTTTTGAATGCAACATTTAACATTTCATGAACTTCCAAAGAATCCATACATCTGTATTCTATCTAACTTGTTAAGATTTTTGAGTGGTTCAAAATAGGCCAGAAAATATATCATTTTTTACCATAGAAGGTGTTTGGTTTTTTGGTTACCCAAACCATGATGAAGGAAAGTTGTTGAACATTTTTTCTGGCAGTATGACACTTGCAGATAATCAGGTGACACTTTTGTGAGTTTAGAATTTAGATGTACTGGTGTGCCACTAGAGAAATGCTGGCTGTTCTGGGAAATGTAGCTGTCTAGAAATAGGACCTGGAGTTAATCTTCTGCTTGGTATTGATTGCAGTAAGTTGTCTGTACTTTGTGTGGAATGAAGATGAATAAGTTGCTTAAAAGCTTTTGGCAGGGTGTATTATTGTTGTGGAAGCTTCTTGATATGCATCATCTTCCCTTTTGGAAGGACAAAATAGATGATATTGGAATAATGGTATTTTATCATTTTAGACGAGAGTGATTAAATTCATAATTTCATAACAGTTTCAGCTTTTGTGATAAGTGGCAATTTATCATGATATCAAAGGAGGTAATTAAGAGTTCAAACCCTGTCTCCACCCTACATCTCATTTAAATGTTAAAACTTCCACTTGTTGGACTCCACTTATTGAGGGGTAAGTTTGGGCCCACACATGAGCGAGTATTAGAATAGTGGTTAAGTGATTATATTCACCCTTAACAGCTTAAGTTTTTGAGGCAAGTGGTAATTTATCAAGGGAAAATTGTTGCTGGCTTCTGTTTGTCATGTATTAACTAACCCAAAGGGTACAATCTGTAAATCTAGTGTGGGGTGTGGAAGGTTTTGATCTCTATTACAAGCTTCTCTAGAACCCATAGCAGGTGTTTACATTGTAAAGTACCTAAGTCCTAACTTCCAATGGATTGCACCTTTTTTTTTCTTCTAAAAAATATTGGTGAACTTATTTAGTATTTCCAAAGTTTTGTCATGCCATCTCCTTCTCTGTTTTTTTGAATATATATGCCGAATTTTTTTCACTGAAGTATCAACTATGCATTGATTTGAAATTCCAGAAACCTGGTTCTCAATGGATGGGAAGGAACCCATTGCCCATGCTAAAGTAGAAGTTATTGAAGCATCCGACATGAAACCGTCAGATCTAAATGGTTAGTTCATTTTTTGTTAGGATTATATGTTACTTCATAATTATATTTCTCTTTGTTTCTTAAGATATTGGCAATATTATAAATTTGAGTCTAATAATGGATTTATTTTTCAGGATTGGCTGATCCATATATTAAAGGCCAATTGGGAGATTACAGATTCAGGACTAAGATACAAAGGAAAACTCTGACTCCGAAATGGCAAGAGGAATTTAAGATCCCAATTGTTACATGGGAGTCGCCTAATATGCTTGTTGTTGAAGTTTGTGACAAGGACCGTTTTGTCGATGACACCCTTGGGTATGTTACTGAACTTTTGTGATGTATATGAGTGGAATGTGCGAGGGTCTTTTTAAATTTTTGCAAATACTCAATGAATGTCTTTTATGTTTTCCTTTTCATTTTATAGGTAACTGTCTTACTTTGTATATCATTTTCCACTTGTTTGATATAATATTTATGAGTACTTTTTAGTGTCTTGATGTCCTTTCGTCTTCTTCACCTCTCCTCTTTTTGGCATGTGTGCGCACATTTGCATTTGTATTTCCTTTTGATCATAATGCTTGCTTTTTAAACCAAGCATCTTTTGGGGCCACTGATGCTCATAACCGTTGTTAACATGTTCAGTTCTATCATCTACTGTACAACATGTATCATTTAAAAGCGTTTTATAATTATAAACACAACATCTAACCTATTCTTTCGAATATATTTTACATCCATTCCATATCAAAAAAATGATATATATATATATATATATCATGTTCTGATCAATTTTTGATCTGGTTCTGATGGCTATGATCTCTATGTTATACACCTGAACTATTTGATTTTAAAAACATGGCTTTTCCTGTACTGTCTTCCAAACTCATTAGAGTTTCTTCTGGGCATATATTCTAAAATTAACCTGATCAATTGATTGAAAAATAGATTAGATAACTTTTGTGTAGCCTGCGTAAAATGTATTTTGTGTATATAAAGTTCAGATTTGGCTATAGGGTCTGGAATCTGGATTTGATATGTTTTGGTATTTGTATGCATATAATGTTTTACATTTTCTTATCTACTGATTCTTTTTCTTTTTCCCTTCCTGTTATATTGTTGGGTCTTACTTAATAGTCCATATTTTTTCTATAAATTATGTTCCCTGTTTTCCTGTCAATTTGCTTTGCCAAAGCTGTATTCTTTATAGGTTTTACTGATCCTTCTACTATTTACAGGGACTGTTCTGTGAACATCAGTGATCTTAGGGATGGCCAGAGGCACGATTTGTGGTTAACTCTTCAGAATATTAAAATGGGGAGGTTGCATCTTGCAATAACTGTACTTGAAGACAGAAAAAAGGACAGTCAAAAGGTACCCATTACATTTTCTTTCTCGTTTATTATGTTCTCCTGAAGAAGAATTTGGGGGAAAATGAGGTTTAAGTTGCTTTGTGAATCAAAATTCATTCCTTCTATGGATGCTTAGTTTTATATGAATATAGTCACATAATTTCTACAGGTAGATGATCAGCCCTGTGATAAGGAAACATTGGACATTGAAGATAAAAGAAACTCCTTTGGGAGTGAGACTCCTGTTGAAGACTCATTCTCATTTGTAACATCAGATAAGTTTCCAAGAATGGCTGATACTTTTGAGCCCATTGATATTGAAGGGCAAAAAGAGACGGGGATATGGGTCCATCACCCAGGAAGTGATGTTGCACAGACATGGGAGCCTAGAAAAGGAAAGAATAGGCGTATTGATACTGAAATTCGCAGTGAGACTAATGGTTCTGTGAACAACTCTAATGCAGTGGCATCTGGGTCCCTTAACAATGACTCCAGCAGTGATGATGAAAATTGTGATGATAAGCATCGAATGAAATCAGTTCGGAGAGGCCTAAGGAAGATTGGCTCAGTATTTCACCGGAGTCCCAGAACGGGGGATCAATTAGGCAGCTTTGTGGAGCCCAGTCCTTCCCCACATGCTAATATTAGGGCAGTCAATGAGACTGGTGTGAAGATTGTTGTGGATAACAACCTTTGTGGACCTACCTCTGATGAGAATCCTAAAGGAGGGAATGTAAGTTCTGACGGGAGTAATCCAGAAAGCCCAAGCAAAGTAAATATGAAAGATAAGGTGAAGAATTTTCTAAAACATGGTGCTGGGAAATCTGCTCGTGACATAAAGCATGCAATTTCCCGGAAAGTGTCAAGATCTCGATCTGATAAATCGGTAGTGACAGAGAGAGAAAGTATAGCAGAGGGTGGCTCTTCTGAAGATGAATCCAGTTGTTCCCCAGAAGTCGAAAGGAAACCAGGTATGCCTGAGGTCATAAACTCTGGCTGTGGTAATGATTCATTGAATTCCAATGAACGCGTGCTTCAGACAGCTTCAATTGATAATCAAGTGGACACTGAAGGACAAAAAGAAAAAGTTAGTCTTGAAGACTTGGAAAGGAGAGATGAGAAGCTGGGAAGCCCTGACAAACGTGGTGAAGCAGCGGAAGAGTCCTTCAAACCAGAGCTTGCTGAAGTACATTTGGAAGGAGACAAAAGATAGCATTTTGAGCACCTTGTGATCTTATTTTGGCGGTGGGTTGGTGTACAGTTCAAAGTTGAGTTTTACTGCTGTAAAGCTACAGTGTATTCCTTTTAAAATAAAAATAAAAAATTAAAGTGAAGTGCTCCACATACTTTTGTGTATCAGACGCCCAATTAGCAAAGCAGAATGGGGGGCACCACGAGGCCCCGAATCCAAGCTAAAACAGGAGTTGTAGGTCACAACAAGCAGAAACTTTGATAGCAGGTTTGGTGAATCTGTTGCAATTTTATAGGTATTCTGTATTTGGCTATATAGAAAGCTGGAGGAAGAATTTTGAAATTAGCAATGTAAATACTGTTGAGAAAGTCTGTTTAGTGTGTCAAAACATTCAATTCTGTGAATTTCTGTAAAAAAATATATATATATTTTTTGAAATTTAAATTTTTTTTGTTGCTAAAATAAGAATTTTGTTGTTGTTAAGTCTGGTTGCTACCTGTTGTATGTTGAAATCCTTGGTTTCTCACCTTCCAGATATGTTCTAGTGCAAGCAATGACTGAGAATAACACAAATTCAACCAGGTCTAGTACTAAATGGGAGATGCACTATACCTGTAGCCTATAGGCAATCAATTCTAGTGCACCATTTCTTCCATACCAGACTGCCTATGCCACTTCACATTATTGGTTTTTTTTTTGGTAGAAAGGAAGCTTTATTAAAAATTAAGCAGAAACAACACGATTAGACTACAACTCGGATACATCCAAACTAAGCAAAAACAGTACCTTAGCTGGGGGTTCTAAAAAAATAACAAAATCTTGGGGCAAAAGAGCACCCCTCCTAGCAAGGGAATCAACACATTTGTTTGCTTCCCAGTAGCAATGTTGAATTTGGACCATTGGGATCTCCCTCAGGCCATTCTTACAGTCACTTAGCAAAGCCCCAATGCCACTTGAATGGCTAGTATTCTTTTTCAAGAGGTCTACCACTACCTGAGCATCTAACTCAATAACCACCGCTAGAATTTTTAAAGCAATACATAGCTTGATACCGTCCCTTAAGGCCCACAATTCCGCTACCACACTAGTGGTAGTTCTAATAGTTCTAATAGCTCCTTTGTCATCCCGAATAAGACCTCCTCCTCTTGCCAGTCCCGGATTTCCAAGAGAAGAACCATTATAGTTGAGCTTGTACCAATTAAGAGGGGGGGGGGGGGGGGGGGGGGGTTGCATCTCACCTAAATCTTGGCTTGAGAATGCACTTGCTTACTATTGATACCAATATATGCATACTCCATGGCCCTTTAGAGGACTTCGGCTTTCAAACACCTTTGATTCCTGGTATTTCGAAAAATCGTTTCATTCCTACGGAGCCAAAGGGACCAAATACCAAAAGGGAAAATACTACCCCAGGAAACACCCGATAAAGAACACACCTTAGAACTGTAACTATTCAGCCTAAGCCAATCCACAAGGTTAGTCCCGAAGAATAAATTCTCATCCATTAGGGGGGGGGGGGGTTGGAAGCCTTCCAAAATACCTGAGCTCACGACAATCTCTAAGGGAATGAAGGATGGTCTCAGGGCCTTCATTACAAAGAGGGCAGATTTGTGGGACGTCCATTCCCCTAGCAGCAAGCGTAGCACGGACAGGAATGCTGTGGTGGAAGCATTGTCAAAGAAAACATTTAATTTTTGGAATAGTAGCAACTTTCCATACCCACACACCATCAATAACTCCAGTAGTGGCATCACCTATCTCCAGAGAAGCTAACTTATAGGTTTCCTTAAGATCAAAAAGTCCATTTGGGGAAGAGGCCAAAGAAATACAATCAGAGTTGGAAGTGGACATAGAGACCGGGGTGGCTTTCATTTCCAAAGTTAACTGCCTAGGGAGGGGGAAGGAGATTTTCTACCAATTCCAACCTGTAAGATTGACTCCCTCCCTTAAGAGCATGCCTTCCTCCCCCCGATTTAGCGGGCCAGCAATTAGACTCCGAAGGGATCCTTTATCCATCCACTTGTCATACCAAAGGGACAACTGACTGTTGCTGCCCACATTCCATATGGAGCCCTTTTTAAAAACACCCTCACCTTTTCGAATGGCTGAACAAGTAGAAGAGCAAGTCCGGCTTTTTATACAAGGATTAGCCACCGTCCTAAGTGATCTATATTTCTGAGTCAGAACTTTTTCCCATAACAAAGAAGGTTCAAAATGAAGCCGCCAGTTTAGCTTAGCAAGTAAGGCAACATTTTCAGCTCTTGCTACTTGAATGCCCAGACCACCATCTTTCTTTGGTTTTGCAATCTTTTTCCAACTAATAAGATGAATTTTTTTCTTTATTTCCGAAGAACCCCATAGAAAATTCCGACTAAGTCTGTCAACACTGTTGAGAATCTTGGCTGGGAGAGCTACACATTGCATAACATAATTAGGGATGGTGGTAGTCATAGCTTGAGTAAGAACTAGCCAACCAGCAAAGGAAAGGAGATTGGCCTTCCAACCGGCAAGCCGACTCTAGACACGATCTATGATAAAACCAAAGTCTTGGGGTGTAGCATTGTGTTTAACGGGGAAGTCCAAATATTTCCCAAGAGTTGGAGTAGACTGAAAGCCCAAAACTTCACATTATTGTTGATATATTAAGAATGCACCATTTTAAGTGGCATATTAGCATTATATATATGTTTTGGTGCATATCCATGTGAAGCAGGTTTACGTGTTGTTTGGTAAGGACAAAAAGAGTTGGAAATAGTAATGGTTGAGACTAGTTAAGTTTCCAATTTTTTTTTTCCTTTTTAAAATCCCTTCACGTGAAGGACAAATATGGGTCTGGATTATCAGATTGCGAAAAGAACAATATAAAAGAAAAAGAAATGGTGGCACATTCCATTATAAACATGCCAAAAGGACAGCAAATGGCATATTTTTCAACCTCCAAATTTTCCTCAAGCAGTGTTGTGTTAAAATGAATTGACCCATTTGCAAATTAATTAATTACTCAAGTTAATTAATTAGTCAAATTACATGTAATATCGTGGTAGCACAAACAAATCACTAAAATAACTAAATGCAGCGGAAAATAAATTTAACATAGGTGATTTGTTTATGAATGGGGAAAACCACCGAGGCAAAACTTCACCAGGTGAATTTAAGGTCGCCACTCCCGAGAATTCGCTATTATCAATCACAAGCGGTTACAAGTATAATGAATCTTACCAAACCCTTTGGCCTATCCCAAAATACCAACCTACAGTTGAAGCCTTATCCCAATACCCAATTGGACTTGTATTGTAGCGGCAATCTCTCCGTTCAATGCACGAATCCCAGTACGTGACTAACCAATGATGTATGGATCACAGTACGTGACTAACACACCAAATTAAGGAAGATGTTGGCTGCAAAGTTTTTCAGTTCATCAATAATGAAGATTAGGAAGCTCCTTGGTCACAAAACCCCTGCCGTAAAAACGCAGTAGCTTCTACAGAGAGAATAATGAACTAGAGTAATTTCTGCATGAATTATCTTTACATCACCTTGAGACGGCCCTTAAAATAATCCTTATATATGTCTAGGGTTGTGAGAAAAGAAACCCTACACAAATACATAGGAGTATATGTGTAATCAGATCTGGAATATCTGATTTCGTAATTCTCGACAAATATAGCTTGTGTCGAGCTTCAACAGTAATTCTTGATAAAAAGGATTCTGTCAAGACTTCTGTCGAGTTTTAATGAATAACACTTCCTTTACTTGTTTCTTGGTAAGACTTGCTTGGCTTCAATACTTGACATGAACACGTTTTTCTTAAAGTACTAAACCCGTCCTAGATCTACCCAATTACAAGTAAAGTGCGTTTTGTCAAAGGATTAGCCAACTACATACAATATGTCCCTAACAATTTTCCCATTTGGCAATCCATGACAAAACCATAACAAACAAATGAATCATGAGAGAAGTCTTAAATCACTAAACTCATAACCACTTGTTGAATTACAAAATAAATCTAACCCTAACATAAACTCTTGAAAAACTTTGCAAGAAGAGAGTTCATGGCATTGTAGACTTTCATAACCTGTCTTTCTGAAACACTTAAACAAAACTCGTCAAGGCATTATATGTGAAATAGAAATAAAGATTGCATACATAAAGAAACATGTGTATAAAGAGAGAAAAAAAAAAAAAAAAACACATGTAGAGGTAGGTCAAGAAAAACATACATCATCATATATTAGAAAAGTAAAGTACAATGTATGTCATAAATAAATGGTCACAAGACCGGTATACAAGAGGCTAATGTAAAGAAAGAAAAGAAAAGTACATGTAAACCTCACTACATCCCTCAAAAAGTATACACACTCTCCCCCTAAATACAAGACTACTCTCAATCCAAAACTACTCCCCCTTTTTGTCACGAATGACAAAGGGCAAGTCACCGAGAGGTCGTCATCTCGTCATCACCAAAAGAGCTAGCATCATCATCCTCATCTGTGGAAGCCTCTAGAGAAGAAGATGGAGAATGAGCGAAACCACCAAGGCGAGCCTATCGATGGGCGAAACGACTAACTCGGGTGTTTATCTGACACATCTCATCAGTGAGATAGTCAAGACGACCACTAAAGTTAGCCTCCATCCGCTGAAGCTACGCCATGATGGCCTTTATGGTCACACCAATTGCCAAAGAAGAAGGAGCAAAGGTGGAAAGAGCCGAGAAAGAGGGAGGAATAGCAAAAGCCGTAGGATCATTCGTCTCCACACGTGGCTACTTTGTTCAAAATTGGGCCTCGCTCCGCTGAACAGAACCAGCACTAATGGCACCCATGGTGGTGAACAAAGGAGAGTCAGGAATGGGGATGTGAAAGTGTCGAAGGATCTGCGTGCTAGTTGAAGGAAAGATGAGCTCATCACGAGTCGCTGTATCCAAATACACATTCAAAATAGATGTGATGAAGTGAAAGGGAAAGTCTATAGAGAGATCCTTTAGAAGAGACAAAAGAAAGCAAGCACGAGGCTTAGTGAGTTATAATGAGACAAAGGAGTAAGAGTAAATGCCATCACCATATTAAGGAACCTCGGGCCTTTTGCAAAGCCCGAGCATGGGGTGTTTAGCTTACCACCCCATGTGGAAGGAATCTCACAAAAGTGAGAGAGAAGCTTGTCTCTGGACACAGTCTGAAGACGCTCACAGTTGGGGTAGTCAGGATGCGCTACCCTCAGAACGTGTAGCACCTTGGATATAAGATCCGAGGTAATTATGATATGTGTACCTCTGAATGTAGTAGCAAACTGAGGTACACAGGTATCGATGCCGTGTATATTGGAGTAAAACTCCTGTATAAACACAATGGGATACCTCAAAAGTCTCTCAAGAAGAGATTCCCAACCCCGAGTTTGAATGACAGCAGGGAGAGGAGTGTCAGCAAAGTCCAACAGGATAACCTGGCGTTTTGGATGAATGCCACATTTTTGGAAGTTCTCCAAGAAGTCCTTTCAGGCCTTCTCATCACGGAACCAAATGTGGAGGGGGGGAACGGGATCAGAGGAAGAAGACCCGGAACCTTGAAGAGGATTCCAAGCCAGAGTGGATTTACTCGCTTTGGGTGCTATGGCGTGGTCTACCCGAGAGAGAGAGAGAGAGAGAGAGAGAGAGAGAGAGAGAGAGAGAGAGAGAGAGAGAGAGAATAGAACACATCACAACCAAAATAGGAATGAAAAAAAACATATGCATAAAAAATGCATGAACATGTGACGTGCAAAAATATAAATGCATCATGGGTAGAAACTCAATCCAAACCTACCAGCACACAATCAAAAATAATCAATCACACATCTAACATGCATGAAACATTGTTATGATGCAATGAGAATGCAATGCATAAGTATATAAGATCAAATCAACACAATCCAACCCAAAAATTTCACAAAATATCTTAAAAACCCCAAAAATTTTCAACAACCCAAAACCTAGGTCTAAAAATGCATGAATGCATGAAAAGAATAGATTAGAGATGCTTACCAAGTGATTAAAGCTTGATCTAAGCTAAAAAATTAGTGGGTGAGCAGATTTGAGTGTGAGATAGAAGTTTGGGGTGAGAGAGAAGGGTTTTCTATCGAGAGAGAATGAGAAAAGTGAATATGAAATCGTGCCTTAGCTTTAAATATAACATGTAGTTCGATAGATTGAGGTATCTATTGAGATTTGTCAAGCACTAGATCTCGACAAAAATGAATCTATCGAGGTGCTGTCAATGGAAAAACTCACCTCAATGGATTGAGAATCTGTCAAGAAGCTATTGGGCAAACAGAGAGCTCAAAAATTTGGCTTAATGGATTGAAGAAGTTGTTGAGAATCTATTGAGGAGAAACCCATAAATCTTGATGGATCGAGAGATGAATGCAACAAGCAAGCTACTCAAACAAAGATCCAATCAACATGTTAAGCTCTCAAAACATCTCTTAACATATATGCAAAGCATTTATAGATTTAAAACACACACACACACACACTAAACAAGTCTAACCAATTTTATATTTCAAAAATAAGTTAAGACAGTTTAGTGAGCATATATTAACACATGTATTCCTTGTGATGACCAAATCACATTGTACCAGCACATGTATCAAAAGTAGCAAAGAGTCTGCATGTTGCGTGTGTAAACATAGCAAGAGTGCATAAGTGTCTTATATTATGAAGATTTGAGACTAGAGATAATCAAATTACACTCACACACAATCATAACCACTTGATGAGGACTATCACTTTTGAGGTACATCCTATAATTCCCACATCTCCTGGAAACACGCTTGCAATCATTTTTAAAACCATTTTGATTCTTTTTGTTTTTATTGTTCTTTGCATATTTTCTTTTTGAGCATAGCATGCATGGACATATAAGAGATAGAAAAGAAATACCCAATTATGTAAGCTAAAACATCCCAATTTTGCTATGCCTAAGCACACAAATGTTATTCATGATTGGTGGACTTTAGTGGTGAGATGGTTATTTAAGCCTTTCTCTTAGGATTTTCTAGTCATTTCAATCAAAAAGAGTGATATGAGTATGAGATATAAGAGACAATCTTAATCGTACTCATCACAAATACAAGCCACAAAGCTCACTTCCTTAGTTGTGCATTGAGATACTCATTTAAGCTACAAGAGATGCAAAGTTTAGAAAATTTTGTTTCAATGGCCATCCAAGATACACAAGTACCAATATACACAAACACACACCGTTTTTGTATTTTTCTGATTTTTCAATTTTTTTTTTATGAAAAACAGAAAGGCGAAAAGCACATTTTGGTCCCTACATTTTCAGCCGATTCCTGTTTTAGTCCCTAAGTTTTATTTTTACCGTTTTTAGTCCCTCTCTTGAAAAAAGGTTCCATTTTGGTCTCTGCCGTTACATCATAAATGGATATTGCTAACGGATATTGCTAACGTTAGTTACTCCCCGCCTTTAGTAGTCACGTGCCACTCATGTGACGGTCCCTAACCCAAACAAAACCCCAAATCACCCAAATAGACCTAACGGCGAACTTGCTGAAAATCCCTAATCTCTTACCTTACCTGTTGCTCATCACAAGACCATAGATCAAAAAACCCACAAATCGGCAAGCTTCAGTGTGTTTGTGCTGAGCAGATTGCGAAGGTTGTATTTCAATCCAACTCTCTCTCTCTCTCTCTCGTTATGTTATGAATGCCATTTTAAGTGCTGGGTAATCATTCTAGGTCTGAATCTCAGTTGTTGGGTTTTGAGAATTTGGGAATTTTGAGATGTTGTGTTTTGTTATTGCTCTGGAATTTCAATCTATCTCTGTTTCTCTCTCGTTATGTCTCACTCTCACTCTCTTTCTTCCTCTCTCTCTTTATAGCTTTTGTAGTGGACATAATACTGACTGTGATAGTGGAATATTGTTGGGATTTACATTGTTTGGCTGTTGTGTGTTGCTTTTGTTATTTGCGGCTCTGTTTGTTTTACTTTTGTTTATCAGGGACCACAATACTGACTGTATTTTTGTTGGCAATTGCATTGTTTGTCTGTATTATGTGTCACTATTGTTTATCAGGGACCACTATATTGACCTTTGATAAACCATGGAATCTTTGTGTTGGTATTTGCATTGATTGTCTGTATTGTGTCTTGCTTTTCAAGAAGTGGCTGGGTCCATGTGATCCCTTTGTCGGTATTATATGCTTTTTTATTTGTTTATTAGCCTAACAAAGTATTATTAATATCTGTTTTTATTTTCATTCTGTTTTCTTCCCGTGACTTGCATGCAGGATGGATGAGCTTTTTACTCTGCATGTCCACCATGGGCATTTCATGTGGGACCCTCAAGTGTATGTGGGAGGGACAGTTGATATAGTGGATAATTGTGACCCAGATAGGTGGTCAAAAGTAGAGATTGAGTATATGTAGGGATTTTGGCTACTCTGAAGTAGATAAGCTATGGTATAAAATGCCTGGTGTGAACCTAGAGTGGTCAAATTTCCATCAGGTGGTTGATGATGATGCTGCTATGTTCATGACTAACTTGATGAAGGGATATGGGGAGATTCATGTCTTTGTGGAGCATCCAGTGCATGAACCAGTTGAGTTACCAGTGGAGGATTTTGATCCCTTAGCTGCTAGAGTACCTAGTAGTGAAGTAGAAGGTGTAGGTGTAGATGCTAAGGCCTTAGCGGTTTTTGCTAGTGACAGTGTGCTTCAAAATGATCACTATTATGAGTATGATAATGAAGAGTACAGACCTGATTTTTCACAATTTGGAGGCCATGATAATGCTGAATTTGTTAATGTTGACCATGGTGAGCCACATGAGGTAGATGCTGAGCAAGTTTGTGCTAGGAGGGCTGGCAAAGCACCAGTTGTTGATGACCAAGTTGAGGAGATTAGTGAGGGTACTGGGGATGAGAGGAGTGACTTAGAAGAAGAGCCAGAAGTGAAACTAATGAATATTGGTGAAGATAGTCCTGATAGTTGGGACAATCAAGCTAAAGATGATGAGGTTGAACCAGGACAAATGGGTGGTGGTGTCATGAATTTTGACTATGAGAGTGAGGAGTTGCTTAGCCTTGACGAATCATCATCAAGCAGTGAGGATGATGATGATTCAAGTGATGATGACATCCCTGTTGCTGAGGTTGACAATTCTATTAGGAGGAGCAAATACCCAATCTTTAGGCCAGTACTGAGAACCTTAGGTTTGAAAAGGATATGTTGTTCATCTCAGCTAAACAATTTAAAGATGCTATAACTGATTATGCAGTCCATGGTGGGTGGGGTATAAAATTTGTGAAAAATGACTTGGTGAGAGTGAAAGCTTGATGCCAGCCAGGGTGCAAATTTGTTGCCTACCTTGCAAAGGTGCCAAGGGAGAAGAGTTTTAGATTGAAAACACTGAACATGGAACACACATGCAACAGAAGTTATAGAAATCCAAGGTGCACAGCATTATACATTGGGAAGAAGTTAGTGAAGAGGGTTAGGAGATAGCTTGGCATAAAGCTTAAGGATATTCAGGATGCTGTGCATGAGAAGTATGTGGTTAACATAAGTGCAGGCAAGACAAGTAGGGCTAGAGAGAAAGCTCAAGATGCTGTTGATGGGACCTACACTGCACAGTTCAACCAACTATGGGAGTACTGTGATGAGTTGAGAAGGTGCAGTCCTGGGAGCACAATATTGATGAAGGTGCATACTTATGATGATGGTGATTTGGCAGCTGAGCATGGATTGGCAATTGGGTTGCCATATTTTGAAAGAATCTACATCTACCTTGAAGGTTGCAAGAAGGGCTTCTTGGCAGGGTGCAGGCCAATCATTGGTCTAGATGCATGCCATTTGAAGACCAAGACAGGTGGTCAGCTGATGTGTACTGCTGGCAGAGATCCCAATGATGAATACTTCCCATTCGCATATGCAGTAGTCGAGGTTGAAACAAAGGACACTTGGACCTGGTTTCTTAATTTATTACTTGCTGACATAGGAGATGACAACAAATGGGTGTTCATATCTGACTAGTAGAAGGTATGATGGTAGCTTTATTGCTTGTTGAATTAATTGTAGCTGATGGTAGCTTCATTGCTTGCTGAATTAAATGATTGTGCTTTGCAGGGGTTGGTGAACACCTTTGTTGACAATTGGCCACAGTACGAGCACAGGATCTGCTGCAGACATTTATACCAAAATTTGAGGAAAAATCATCTTGATGTCCTTATTAGAGACCTTTTTTGGAAAGCAGCCAAGGCTACCTATCGGCAAGCATTTGAGAGGGCAATGAATGAGCTAAAGGAGGTGGATGAAGATGCATTCAAATGGCTGCAATCTCACTCAACAACTATCTAGGCTAGGCACATGTTCAAAAGTGATGGCTAGAGTGACACAGTCCTGAACAACATGTGTGAAAGCTTCAACAGCACGATAGTTAAGTTCAGGAGCAAACCTATAATCACCATGGTATGCATAATTCTCCCTTTCATGTGCATTATGATCCATAGACCTGTGTAATTCATGAATGATTAATTCTCCCATTCTCTCTATGTGTTTGCAGCTTGAGTGTATTAGGCTATATCTGATGACTAGATTTCAAGCAAACAGAGAAATGATTATGAAGGTGGAATCTGAGTTGTGTCCTAAGATAAAGAAGAGGCTGTACAAGGAGAAGTTGGCATGCAGCAAGTGGATAGCATGTTGGGTTGGTCGTATGAAGTTTGAAGTGAAGAATGGGCCGGAGAGTTTCATTGTGGACTTGGAAGAGAAGAAATGCAGCTGTAGGAAGTGGGACATAGTTGGCATAACATGTTGCCTGCCATTTCTTGTATATTTTTCAACAGAGAAGATGCTGAAAAGTATGTCAATGCTTGCTACAAAAGGACTACCTACATTGATTGCTATGAACCCATTATAGAGCCCATCAATAACCAGAATATGTGGGGACCTAGTGGACTGCCACTTGTGCAACCCCCTATCAAGAGGAGACCTCCTGGTAGGCCTAAGAAGAAGAGGGTACTGGAGCCTGATGAACCTAGAAGTCACAGAAAAAATAAAGGCCTAGGCATCTCAAAACAATGCAAGTTATGTGGGAAATTAGGACACAACAAGAGGAGCTGCAAGGGAGAAGTAGGAGGGAACTCCTCCTTGCCTGGGAGTGCATCCCAAACCAGTAGGACCACTAGGAGGGTAAATATACACTTTGACTTAGATATCCTCATTGTTTTGTTTTTTAGTTTGCAAACTATTAATTATTATTGTGCTTGTGCTTGCAGACAGCCAAGGATGATCAGCTAACAGTACATAGGGCACAACCAAGCTCTAATGATGATGTGACCACAAGTGCACCTCCACCCCCCATTGATAACCAGTCCAATTCAAGACCAAAAAGACAAAGGAAGAGAAGTGCAGTCACTACTGAGACCTTGAAATGCAACTGGAAATGCAGCAAGATATATGACAGCAATGAGATCTGCTAAAAGATAGCAAACTGAAGCAGGACCTTTTTTTTTTTTTTTTTTTTTGTGCTATATGTTGAAGCACTCTTCATATGTTTATGTAACTGCTAGAACAATTGGCATATGTTTATGGGCTGACCAAGTCCTTTTATTTATGAATATGCTTGGTAGACTTTGTCCCATATTTTGTAATTATTGTGGTACACCAAAAACTATCATTGGTGTTAAATATTTTGTAATTATTCTCCCATTGTTATGATGATTCAGCTTCCCTCATTCAGATTTGCTAGTTTTTAGCTTTGGTTTTTAAAAGGCTTAAACTCAAATTTGCTGGTTTTTAGCTTTGCTGGGTAGTTTGGTGATTATACAGGTTTGGTGAGCATTGGAGTTTAATGTGCTGGGCAGTAGCCAGTTTAATGTGTAATGATGTATGATGTATGAATTAATGTGTAATGATGTATGAATAAATGTATATTATGTAGGTTTGGTAAGTTATGCAGAAATTATGCAGGTTTGGTAAATTATGCAGGCTGCTAGTGTGCTAAATATGTTACAGTCAGCTCCTTCATTTTGAGTGATGCTAAATATTTTGCAGCAAGCTCCTTTAATACATAAAGAGCTGCCTCTTTTATTTTGCAGCCAGTTGCTCTCTAAATTGCTATCAAATTGCAGTATCAATTATTGTGTCAAATTGCTGTTTCCATTCAAAATTGCAGTGTCAAATTGTTGTATCAAATTGCTGTCTAAAACAGGATGCTTTCTCAAATTGCACAGTTAATATCAAAATTGACAGTTGATGCATAGTTAATATCACAAAGTGCTTTGGCACAAACACTTAACAACAATGTAATAAATTGGTACACAAATCATAGATTAATTAAAAAGACCATATTCCATTGCTAAAGTCTTGGATTGCAAAGAGAATTACACCAAAAAATCAGGCATTTTCCCACTACTACATACCAACACATTCCAACACAAATTATGGCCTTTTTCCACTAATACATACACCAAAATTCAGGCATTTTACCACTAATACATACACCAAAATTCAGGCCTTTTTCCACTAATACCTACCCACCTAATGACCCATTCCCCCCCCCACTTATTTAGCCAACCAGAAGAAGCATCAAACAAAGTAGCATCCCACTTATCACCAGAGACAGCCCCAGGCAGATGAGCAGCCTCTTCTCTCTCTTTCTGTAGCCTACAATGACAGCTTCAAGGGTCAAAATCTGTTGCCTCTGCTCCGGAATCAGCACCTTGCCACGCTCGCAGATTTCATCATTAAGCCACTGAAAAAATTTACACTTGCGTCCAACCTGACACCCAAGGGCCAGATAAATGATGTTAAATGATCAACCAAAATCATGAAAAACAATAACAAATAGTATTAGCAAATACTACCTTACCAGAAACTAAAATAGTATCAGCACAATGTTCTTGTATTAGCACAATTTATATTGTCAGCAACAAGCTGAGTTTTTTTTTTTTTTTTTTTTTTTTTTTAATTTTTATTTATTTAAGAAAAGAAATTCTGGGTTCCCAAGACAAGAAAACCAACTTGGGTTTTCTCTACGAATTAGCAAAAAAAATTTGGTTGTCAAATATTATGAAGCTATGTTGGTTTAAGATCAAAATGACGGTCTTAGCGAGACAATAATGAAAACTAAGAGAAATAAAAGGTCTGTAAATGAAAGAGAGAGGGGTTAGACTTAGACTAAAGGGGATTGCAAGATTGAAACGAAAATGAAGAAGGAAAACAGAAAGGCTAAAGGGAACTTGAAGTGCTTCCAAAGTTAAAAACCCAGAAATTTAAAAACATTACAAAGAGAGATACTACCTTACCCAGTAATTTGGACACCTGTAGAACCTTCTTCTAGGGTTGTCAGGTGTCCACGAAACGACCAAAACGGGTTTCTCCGAGCAGAAGCATCGGGTTGGGCCCCTTTTCCTCAAGTTTCCACTCGATGACATCGAGCTTGAATCCATGGAAAGCAGTTGATTTGAAGATGGTTTTCGGCTGTGTGGTGAGCGAGGAGCAATTGATTTGAAGGTGTTTTTGAGTTCGTGACTGGTGAGGGACTTCAATCCGTGTGGTGACTGATGAGCAAGGAGCTGAGGAAATTTGGGGGTTAGGGATTTCTATTTGGGTGATTTGGGGTTTTGTTTGGGTTAGGGACCGTCACGTGAGTGGCACGCGACTACTAAGGGCAGGGAGTAACTAACAGTGGCAAATCAGGTTACTGTAGACATTATTTTATTATTGATTATCAATGCCGTTTGCCACGTCAGCAATATTCGTTTATGATGTAACGGCAGGGACCAAAATGGAACCGTTTTTCAAGAGAGGGACTAAAAATGGTAAAAATAAAACTTAGGGACTAAAACGGGAATCGGCTGAAAATGTAGGGACCAAAATGTGCTTTTCGTCAAACAAAAACAAAGCAAAACTGAAAACAACCAAACAAAAACATAAAGAAATACACAAAGCATAAAACTAGATGCAAATGCATGAGAAAGGAGGAGAAAGAGGAAGGATCACTCCATGGAGATTACACCAATGTTTTGGCGTAAGAATTCAAAATTTTTACTATCAAGAGGCTTAGTGAACAAATCGGTCTTTCGATCATCAGTGTGGATGAACTCAAGAGTGAGTGTGCCATCTTCAACAAGCTTCAGAATGAAGTGGTGACGTATCTCTACATGTTTTGTTCAAGAACGTCGAATATGATTTTCAGAGATGTTAATGGCACAATAAATGGTAAGATGTTCTTTACGAATACCATAATCAAGAAGGAGTTTTTGCACCCATAGAAGTTGGGTGCAACAACTACCGACAGTGATGAAAGTTCAAAAACGTGTATAAAAACACTTTTGAACGTTTAGACCCCCAAAAACCAACTTAATCAACCCAAGCAATATATCAAACAACTAGTGTGCGGAAACTTAACATATGCTATAATATGGAATTGATTAAACAACTATCTAAGCCACAACAAAATAAACCACAGCAGATAATATAAAGGCAGAGATAGAAAGGAAGGAAGATGCAAACACAGAGATAACACCAGATATGTTATCGAAGAGGAAACCGAAGACCTCGGCGAAAAACCTCTCCGCCGCCCTCCAAGCGGTAATCAATCCACTAGAAAATACAGTTGGGATACAAGGACAGCAATAGACCCTCCAAGCCTAATCTACCCAATGCACCTAAGCCCTCCAAGCTTCTTGCTCCAACGAGGTTGCGCCGAACCTTTTTCTTTTCTAGCTTTCCGGATTCCGCTACTACACCATAGCATCAACCAATGAATATTGGCTCCTTCCTAACTGCTTCCCAGAACTCCAAACGTCTGTCTCACAGGGATGATAATGGTGAGAACCAGGTTTGGTATAATGCCTCTCAAGGATTTGACAATGGAGAGGAAGAGAGTGAGGGAATTTGATGAGACTCTAAGGTAGAGATTGTGGGTGAAACAATCTGGTTTTTCTTTAGGGTTTCTCTCTCAAAATTCTCTCTGGAAGCTCTCTTTCAATCGTGGGTTAAAAGGGTATTTATACTGGAATGAAGAGGAATGCGAAACGTCAGGTTTTTCCAAAACAGGGGTGGCTCGCGGCTTGACCTCGCGGCTTGACTAAGTCGCGAGATCCAGTCGCGAGTTAACCGTATGGCCAGTTGTCCTGTTTTGTCCTGTAGTGCTCCAGCTAGCATGACTGTTCATCTTCCAGCATGCTTGGCACGTGTGCATCTTCTGGCGGGTTGAAGCCGCGAGTCCACCCGCGAGTCCACCCGTGAGTCCCAGCCGCGACACTCTGTTTTCTTGCACACTCTTGAGCAATCTTCACACTATCTCACTCACTACCCTTACAACAATCCCACCTAAATACAGGGTTACTAAATGCTGAATTATAAGCAAATTTGGCACGGAATAAAGCCAATTAGATGGTTGAATAAATTCAACCTTACAAGTGATGTATTCAGCCTCAGTAGTGGATAATGAGATGGAATTCTGCTTCTTACTCATCTAGGAGACAAGATTATTACCCACATAAAAACAACCCCCTGGTGTACTTTTTCTATCATCAGCATTCCCAGCCCAGTCAGCATCAAAATACCTAACTAAGACATCATTTGTGTCCTTGCTATACCACACTCCGAAATCGACAATGGCTTTGACATATTTTATGATTCTTTTTAAAGCAATCATATAAGACTCTTTGGAGTTTGCCTGATATCTAGCACACACTCCTACACTGTAACTAATGTTAGGTCTACTAGCAGTAAGGTAAAGGAGACTACCTACCATACTTCTATATAAAGAAGAATCAACACTTTTGGCTAACAAGTCAATAGTGAGTTTAACATTAGGGCTCATGGGGGTTCTAACAAGACTAGTAGATTCCAAACCAAACTTTTTCACAAGATTTTTAGCATATTTAGATTGAGATATGAATATACCTGACTCTTGCTGATGAATCTGCAATCCAAGGAATTGATTCAACTCTCTAATCATGCTCATCTCAAACTCGGCTTGCATAAGCTTTAAGAAGTTATGAGCAAGTTCATCCTTTGTAGACCCGAAGATGATATCATCAACATAGACCAGCTTGTCCTCTTATGAAGCCATGTGAGACCAGGTATTCTATAAGCCGGTCATACCAAGCTCTGGGTGCTTGCTTTAGTCCATATAGAGCCTTCTTAAGTTACAACATATGATTCAGAACAACATAGACATCTTCTTTAAGAAACCCATTCAAGAATGCAGTCTTCACATCCATTTGGTATAGCTTGAACTTCAAGTGACAAGCCAAGGCTAGAAGAACTCTAATGGATTCCATGCGAGCTACAGGAGCAAATGATTCATCAAAATCCACTCCTTCCACTTGAGAGTGTCCTTGGGCCACCAAACGAGCCTTGTTGCGAATCACATTTCCCTCCTCATCAATTTTATTATGGAATATCCACTTTGTGCTAATGATGTGCTCTTATTCTGGTCTAGGTACCAGGGTTCAGACATCATTCCTTTGAAACTGGAGTAGTTCATCATGCATGGCTTCAACCTAGCTTTCATCTTGGAGGGCATCCTCAACCTTGGTGGGTTCAACTTGTGACAAATAACAAGAATAAGACACAAAGTTAGCAACACATTTATCAACTGTACACTTTCTTAGTCTAAGTTCGTTCATATTTCCCACAATTACTTTAGGAGGGTGATTCAGCTTGATCCTTGAGGAAGTTTCTTTCTCTTCATGAGATTCAGACTCAGGTGATGTAGGAATATCTTCTGAGACTTCTACAACACTTAGAGTACTTGGAAAAACGGGCTCTTCATCAACTTCTTCTTAAACAACCTTAGGCTCTGAAGGAAGAATTGCCTTAGGTATTTCCTCATTACTTTTCTTAGAACCAAAAATCTGAAGCTTCATCAATAACAACATTGATAGTTTCCATCACCTTCTTGGTTCTTTTGTTGTACATCCGATAAGCTTTTCTTGTGGAGGAGTATCCCAAAAATATTCCTTCATTGCTTTGGGAGTCAAACTTTCCCACATTTTCTCTATCCTTAAGGATGAAACAAGTACTACCAAAGATTTTGAAATACTTTACATTTGGCTTTCTTCCCTTCCACAATTCATAGGGAGTCTTCTTTGTACCGGGTCTGAAATATACCCTGTTAACCGTATGACATGCGGTGTTGACTGCTTCTCCACACAAATTTCTGGCCACATCTTTATTGTGTAACATAACTCTAGCCATCTCCTGAATGACTCTGTTCTTTCTTTCTACTATACCATTTTGTTGAGCAGTAATAGGAGCAGAGAATTCTTGAGATATACCAGATCTAGTGCAAAAAGATTCCATGTATGAGTTCTGGAATTCTTTACTATGATCACTGTGAATTCGATCAATTTTCATGTTCTTCTCATTTTACAGTCTTGTACACAAAACTTCAATGTGCTTAGGAGCATCTGACTTGGATCTTAGAAGAATGACCCAGGTGCATCTGGTGAAATCATCTACTACAATCATAATATATCTCTTTCCTCCAAGAGATTTAGTTCTAGTTGGACCTATGAGATCCAGATGTAGTAGCTCTAGAGGTCTAGATGTAGCTGATGTCTGAGTGCCTGGATGTTTTACTTTCGTCTGTTTCCTAAGCTGACATGGTCCACATACAACATTGCTAACCCTGTTGAGCTTTGGTATTCCTAACATTGATTCATGCTTAGATACAATAGATAGATGTTTGTAGCTAGCATGTCCCATCCTTTGGTGCCATAGTCTTCATTTGGCAAGCGAATACTATTGCACACAATATTAGCATTAGGTACTAATCCATAGCAGTTATCTAGAGTGCGGACTCCGCTTATGAGTTTCTTTCCAGACTCATTCAAAACGAGACATTTCCCTTTTAAGAATAGCACCATGAAGTCTTGATCACAGATCTGAATTATGCTCAACAAGTTCACTCTCAGACCTTCTACATACAATACATTTGTAATGTCTGGCAGTCCAAGTAGAGAGATGGTTCCCTTTCCTTTTATTTGTGATTTGCTCCCATCACCGAAAGTGACATTTCCACCTTTCTTAGACTTGAAAACCTTAAAAAGAGATTGGTCTCCAGTCATGTGTCTCGAGCATCCACTGTCAAGGTACCATAAACATGTGTCCATTACTTTAAATGCAGACTTCATCATAAAGCATACTTCACGCTTGTTTGACAAATCAGTAGGAATGGTTTTCTCTCTCAATTGCTATGTATGAACAAAACCTTTAATTTTCACCCTTCTCAGATGAACTCCTTTGCACATTATTATTTTGAGATAGTCTAGTTTCTTCCTTATCACATTGAGACCTTTTTCAACCATCATCAAGATAGCTTTCAAATAACTTTTAGACTTACATTTTCTGAAACGCTTAATCAAATAGAGATTAGAAAAGCAAGATGTATTTGAAATAAAAGATCTTTTCATGCTACTTGTAGCCATGACAACATAGGTCAATGGATGACACAGCAAAGATTAGGTTACCACTCCCAAGAATCCACTATTATCAATCACAAGCGGTTAGAAGTATAAGGAATCTTACCAAACCCTTTGGTCTATCTCGAAATACCAACCTACAATTGAACCCTTACCCCAATACCCAATTAGACTTGTATTGTAGCGGCAATCTCTCTGTTTCAATGCACAAATCCAAGTACGTGACTAACTAATGATACATAGATCTCAGTACATGACTAACACACCAACTTGAGAAAGATGTTGGCTGCAAAGTTTTTCAATTCATCAACAATGAAGATTAGGAAGTTCCATGGTCACAAAACCCTTGGCGTAAAGATGCAATAGCTTCTATAGAGAGAATAATGAACTAGAGTAATTTTTGCACGAATTATCTTTGCATTACCTTGTGATGGCCCTTAAAATAATCCTTATATATGTCTAGGGTTGTGAGAAAAGAAACCCTACAAAAATACATATGAGTATGCGTGTAATCAGATCTAGAATATCTGATTTCGTAATTCTCGACAAATACAGCTTGTGTCAAGCTTCAACAGTAATTCTCGAGAGAAAGGATTCTGTCGAAACTTCTGTCAAGCTTTAATGAACATCACTTCCTTTACTTGTTTCTTGGTCAAACTTGTATGGCTTCAATTCTTTACATGAACACGTGTTTCTTGAAGTACTAAACTCATCCTAGATCTACCCAATTACAAGTAAAGTGCATTTTGTCAAAGGATTAGCGAACTACATACAATATGTCCCTAACAAGCAGATCTAAAGCAAGTGGAGACTTTGGCTTGGATAAACCTACGTATTACTCCAAAGGGTCATAGCCTAGAGTTTAGACGTCCCTTTTGAAAACACTTCGAGATGCTAGTTGAGTTATAAGGGTAGAGTTTAGACGTCTCTTTTAAAAACACTTTGAGATGCCAGTTGAGTTATAAAACTCTCGGTATCAAGTTATATATAATTAGTCCAATAAAAAAAATGGAAAAAAGGAATTTCTGTTTAACTAAAGTAGCAAAAATCTCCCTCTCTTCTTTGAATTGAACTGTGGTATAACAGAGACTCGAACTAGAATTAAAGTTGATCTGGTAACTTTTGAGAGAGGCACATGATTATTTCAAAGTTGAGGGAAAAATAACAGCAGCACTTGAAGCAATTTATTATTATTATTATTATTATTATTATTATTATTTATAAGGTGTCTTAGAACTTAAGTGAGCTTCTATGAGGCAGTAAGCTGTATGGGTTTTACATAACAAAAGTACCATCTACTTAATGTTTGCTATGTTCTATTTAGGTACTTCTGGCTGATCTGCGGCAAACATGGTGACACAAATTAAGGCAAAAGATATTTTGAAACAATTAGGTGCTGAGCATGTTATGGCAAGCAAGGCTGCTGTTGAAATTGAGGTTTCTTTCCACATAGCAATAGTCTAGTAGAACTCCTCTCTTGATCTTGTTAGTGTCCTCCTTCAAAGCTTGGAAAGTTTACCACCTCAGAAACTTTTTGGAAGCTATTCAAGAGAGGCCATCACAGATTGATTGGTGGCAGTTGGCCTGGTTCCCTAAAACAATCTTAAGGAACTGACAATTATGGATCACTAGAGGATATTTCATGCGATGTGCAGATACTTTATAATTTCATTTTGAAATAGTTTCTGGCTATTCTTTTTATAGAATTAGCTTCAATTATATTATATGAGTACAAAGGGGAAAAGAAAAAAGAAACGGTCTTCTTACTCCAACAAGAAGTTATGCAATAGACTCAAATAGGAAGATATTTTTGTTTAACCACAACCATCTTTATAATGAAAATTGAAAGGGTGAAATTTTACCATTTTGTTCAACTTATTAACAAAACCGTAATGATTCATCTATAATGATTTTTCAGCCTCCTTGAAGCTTCCAATATACATTATTTATGGCCAAATATAGTTAAAAATATATCATTTGCCACTAATACCAAGTCTTATATACCAAGAACTAATACCTAAAAAATGTCCCACACATAAGGGCCATTTTCGCCATCATGAACCTTCTATATCAATTATTTAAGGATTGCCCTTGAGGTAATCAAACACAGTAGTTAAGACCTAAAAGAAAATTTTAAAAAGAATAGTGTGGATTTCATTCATAGATGAACTTTATTGCAATCATGTTCAAAGTAGGATAACTATTAAATTTTTAAAGAATTTCATTTAGTGAAGAGAAGCAGCATTATTGACCAAATTTGGTAGTAATTTTTTCAAAAATATTCAAAGAATGTCATATGTTAAGTTGTAGCGTAGTTCTAATTGGAGCTGATTCATCATCTAGAACTATATAAAATAAAGAAAGAATTTTTTTTTTTTTGGGTAGAAAAATAAATTAAGAATTATTAGTTACAATTATTGTTTGGGCTGCTTACCTTCACCGGGAAGGCATGCCAATTCTCCATATTGAGCAACACTTAACGCACCATTGAGATAGGTGCAAACAATGTGATTATTGGAAATCTCTTATGAGTAGAAAAGCTCTTTAGAAATCACAATCAAACCAAGGAGAAGCCTATGAAACCAGAAACTTTTAAGGACGACAAAATTTCAATAGCCACTTGTATTTATGAATGACCCAAATAGGTATCATAATATGATTAAGGTTCATGTCAAATATAGCAATTTTATCAACCATAAGATAACCCATGCAAGTGACAAACATCTCTAGCTCTAGGAATTTCAAAGATTGCTCTTAGTCATTTGTCTTTTCTTAATTGGTATGACATATACAAAAAAGGGGGACAAAATAGAGTTATTGAAAAAGATTTGTCCTATATAGCTATTGACACATTAGAGCTGCCAAGGAGGAATTTAACTATAGCATTAAAAAGCCTAAACAAAGGTTCAGTTTTTTTACCATGACAGGTCAAACATTAATCTTCTGCATTAGTCCTATCTTCCTGGAATCATTCAAAACGTTAAAAGACAAATAGAGAATACAGTAATATCTTTCTGAGGTGCTACTTATTCATATTCCATTTATTTTAGGCAGGAAAATTTTCAATAAAAATTTTTGAGGTGATAACAAATAGAAAATATATGTAGGAGGACATACTGATAAAACATAAGCTCCTTGATGTGCTCTATTGGAGACAAAGTTTCAAGGGCTGGCTGGCAAAGCCTTCCCCTAGAGAATCCCCAAGATTCTCAAAGGAGCTCATACTTTGATTTTTTTTTTTTTTCTTTTCAAAATTGAATAAGAAAGAGAAGAGCATAACATTTTGAATTTTTAGAGAAGGAAAGACAGAGATTTAAGAACCTGGTGAAATAATATTGATTTCTAAAGAAACAATATTGTGTGCATTAAATTTAAAGGGGAATTGAATAGTTAAGAGAGAAAGAGAAGTGATCTGGTTCAATGGTTTTTGCTAAAGCAATTAAATAACCCGCATACTTTCAAATTCTAAAAGGACATCAAAATTCCATTTTTTAAGAGAATGTGAGATGAAAGGTCAAATGCAAAACTACTCTAATAGAGAGGCATATAGCAGAATCTCATGCTCTTCTGCCATGATTTTTTAAATTATTGCAATTCATTTTCCTAATATAGTAAAGTATCAAAGCCCTTATTACAATTGATAATTATAAGTTATTGCAACTAATTATTGCTAATATTAATTTATAAAGGAGAAAAATGATACCTATCTTAATTTAGAAATTAATTATTAATCTAAATTAATTATTTATCGTGTTCATAACAAATACTTGACTTAACATTCATACTATATTTCATTAAAACATAAAAGTACACACTCATTCATACTATTGATTTCACTTTTTTATTTTTATTTTAATGTGAAATCAATACTTTAACACTTAATCTCTTCACTCAAAAAAAAAAAAAAAAAAAATCAATAGTATTGTTCATAATCAATACTTATTTATAAAAACATAAAAACTTAACATCTATTATTCAAACACTAGCATTTGCACCATCAACTTTTTCCACTATCTCGGCTGAGCCATTTGGTGTAGATTGAACCACCTTCTTATCTTTGTAAATGACATATAACATCATTTGTGCAACTCCAAATAGGACATCTAGTACGTTTATTGTCTAAAAATACAAAACAAGAATCAAATAATTAATCTACAGGAATTAAGGATAAAAAAATAAAGTTGCTAACATTAATATTAACCTAGTTTTAATACAAAGCAAGTTAGTTAAAGAAATTTACCACAACAAAGAAGTCTTTTATCAACAATCCATAACATAACCACGTTATGTCACAGATTGTCAAGAAAAATTACAATGAAAATGGCATGTATTCAATGCTCTTTGTTTTTATAACTTGCCTTTATAAAAAGCACACACAAATCTATATATAATAATAATAATAATAATAATAAGTGAAGCTGAGAGAAACTTAAATTGGAATTTCAAATTAGAGTTCCAATTTTGCGCCATGCGTCCTAAATTATTTATTCTTGAAGAGTTTTATTTCTTAATTTTAGAATCAAATATAGGACCACATCATAAATATTCATCCAAGTGAGTTATTAAGTACAAAAATCAAAGAGTTTAGAATAAATGAATTGTAAAAAAAAAAAAAAAAAAGGTGCTTCACAATAATTATAAAAAAAAAAATATGGACAATTTACATTTTATACCTAATAATATCCTTATAGAATTTTTTAAAGAGTTAATAAAATATAAAAATTACTATCAATATTATTTAAATTATATATATAGGAATTATTTATGCATCTTATTGTATATTTTTAAGTGTATCCATGCATATGCATGGGGTTACAAGCTAGTTATTAAATGACAACAATAGTAAATAATAAATAACATGATGCATGATGAAGTTAATAGAATATTACCATGATACTCAAAGGAGCCACAAAAATACAAACCAAGAATACCGCACAAATATAGCCTACTATCTTGAGCTTCAAATAGCTATCTTGAACTCCAAGGGATATGCCAAGCAAGAACGGAGCCAGAACTTGGTGTTAGGGGGGGGGGGGGGGGGGGGCATAACCAAAAAAAAAATCATTATGAAACTCTAAATAAGGTTTTCCATTTTGTGTGTGTGTATATGAGTTGGGTTCAAGTTACACCTGATGTAACTCTAAGCAGTGTTATACCACCTAATAACTTGTTATTGAATTCATATTTTGGAAATCTTACCGTTGGATTACATGTTTTATATGTTTTTAACATGCATGCCAATTTTCATGCTAATCGGATATTATTTACCTTTTCATCCATAAACACATTTTTTATGTATTATTTTAAATTACAAACATTTGAATTTAAACAATTGATTGATGATATGACCATTGATATTCGATTACCTTGAATTTTGCAAGCATGGAGAATATACGAAGATAATGTAATCCAACGGTGGATTTATCAAAATTGGCATCCTATTAAAAAAAAATGAGTGATGTAACATTACTTAAAATTATACCACGTGTAACTTGAACCCAACCTTATATACGCGCACACACACATACAAAAAGACAAATCAAAATCACAAATAGGCAAACAAAATAAACAATTGAACAAAGAAATAAAGGCGTAAACAAAAATAAAAAAAAGTTGTCGTACTATGTACACAACACAACATTTCAATTCATTGACATTATTATATCTCAAGTCCCAGTTAATTTCAAAGTTTCAAACAAACTTAACTTTCTTAATTTTTTGAATAAACTTTCTTAACTTTTACTTTTGAAGAAGACACTAATAGAAAAGCATAACTATTAACTATTTAAAAAAATTCAATTTGTATAAGCACAAAAAGACAAAATTCAACTCACAATGCACAACATGTGGGTGGATATCAATGATCCATCCATTACTAGTCACTTCTACTATTATTTTAAAGTCATTATTTAAGTTTCTTAAGAAGAGAAATAGCACTCTCTCTGTCTCCTGTTTCAGACAGTAACAACTAACAAGAGACTTTTTTTTTTTACTTGTTGCTCTTGCTCATATGAGAGAGAGAGAGAGAGAGAGAGAGAGAGAGAGAGAGAAATACCATATCTGGTGAGTCGGGGCTAGGGGTGAGACTGACGGCTCATCTGCTGCTGTGCTGTTGTTACAACCTCTCCCTTCAATGCTTCAATTCAGCCATTCAGCCTCTATTTTTCTAGGTTAGGCTTAGGGTTTTGTTTCCTTTTTTGTGGGTTTTTTTTTTTTTTTTTTTTTTTTTTTTTTTTTTTTTTTGGTCTTTGTCTTTGATGGAATGACAGATTAGTTTTGTTTTAAATTTTTGAAAGAACGGACTATATGTTTTTGGTGAAATTTAGTTAATTGGGCTAAATTTTCTTTAGCTTTGTTATTTGTGATTTTAATGTTGTCCAAAATTTTTGAGCCTGCTAAATTTTCTTCTAGATTAGATCCATAAATTTTTTTTTATGGCCTTTTAGAGTGCTAATAATATTGTTAAGAGGGACCAAGTGTAATTTTATTGAACCAAATTGGTAAAATTAATATATATATATATATATAAGTATTTTTTTTTAAAAAAATAATGCCCCCCCCCCCCCCCCCCCCCACGCCCAACAATAGCTCCGTCCTTGGTGCCAAGTATGATCAACCCAAAAACTCGTACGTTAAACAAGCTAAGCAACTTTGTCGTATAAATTTATAGACAAATAAACAAATCGTATATTGTCAACTTATCACATAAACAATAATTAGTGATTGTATATATGAAAACTTTGATACAATGATATATATGTTGTTACAATAAACAATAACCTGTTTTGAATCTTCACGAATTTTATTGCAATAGATTGTAAAAATTTGACAAAAGCAATTCGGGTTAAGTTATTGCAACGATATATTCGTTGTAATTGATAATTGTTTCATATTTGTCATTGCGATAAGTTGTAAAATAATTGATAGTAGATTCACTTCATGTTTGTCATGGTAATAGAGTATAAAATAGTTGATATTAAATTATTGCAACGATATATTCATATCAATAAAATATCACTTTGAAATTTTCGTTGTAATAAATTGCAAAAATAATTATTATCAAGTTATTACAACGACTTCTTCATTTTTTAAGTTATTGTAATAAATTTTCCTATCAAGTTATTACAACGACTTCTTCATTTTTTAAGTTATTGTAATAAATTTTCCTAGGGTCATTCTATTGTATCCACCTGTTTTTTGTGGGTAGTTGGGTATGGTACCCACCCAAATCTTAGCCGCATATTTTTATTGTTTCAATCCTGACCATTTATTTAGGTTTAGTAGTAAACCTGATACCGATAGAATAGGTAGTGTATAAAAACAAAACAAAAAACCAAAGGAAAAGAAAGAAATGAGAGAACAAAAGTCAGTAAAAAAAATGCAGAATGAAAGACAGAGGGATGAAAAAGCAGATTATCTACTGCAAGCAATGTGCCACCGCCAACACTCACCATCCACCTCCTTTAAATTGTCTGCCATTGCCACTAGTGAGATTTTTTTTTTTTTTTTAGTATTTGAGAATCTATTTTTCTTTCCTTATTTAAATGATTTGGGTATTTTTTTTTTAGATTAGATTTGATCTAGGTATTTTAGTATTGAGAAGCTAAGTCTTGGGTAAGAATTGGGTTTTTTTTTTTTTTTTTTTTTTTTTTGTTTTGATTTTGGGTTAATTTGTTTGGGTATTTCAGCTTGATTTGGTTTCGGTATTTTCTGGGTTATATGTTTGCTAGTTACCCGTGATGATTTGGGGTCATTGAATAATTATAAAATGAGATAATTTATGTGCTATTTCCTTTTCTTAATTGAATATGGTGCTCACCATTTCTATGTGTGCATCTTTCCATGAATCAAATGATTTAACTTAGTTATCTAGTCCAACACTAAAGTGTATTTTTATAATTCAAACTGTGCATTGAAAATGGCCTCCCCAAATCACTGTATATAATACTAGCTAGAGAGATAGTGAAAATTTAAACCAGATTGAATGTACTAACTAAAAGGGCTTGGGGACAATCATAGAAAATTGCTTGCCATCTAAAAGCACAATGCTCTCTTTATCATCTTAGTTGTGAGGGATACCTTTGAGAGTTTAAAAAGTTCATTAAACCAATATAATTATAAAGTATTTTGTGTTGTGTGATATATTTTAAATTTCCATCCTTAACTGCGGGAATGTTGAAAACAACAAATTTACTGGATGGATTCCGGACCAATTGAAAGAAATAAACTTAGAGTGAGTGTTATGTTCAAATTACTCTTATTTATGGATGCAATTTTTAAGAAATTGTTTCTTTGACTTTGTGATTATCTTTAATGAAGATCTGGAGCAAGGAAGTCAATTTCGTACCATACCGGCCGGTACAGCCGGTATATACCGTACTGGCCAGTAATCCGGTACAGATAACCCCCTTGTTTCGTACCAGAAAAAGTACCGGCTGTACTGGCGAAATCCGGCTGTTTCGGTCGGTAAATGGATACCGGGCTGAAACACGAAAAGTCTCATTTGTAAGGAAAGAAAACAAAGAATAAGGAGAAAAGGAAGAAGACGATGACGAAGCAGGGGTGGCGCCGTGAAGCAACTGCTTCTTCTTCTTCTGCTTCTTCTTCTTCTTCTTCTTCTTTCCCTTTTTTCTTCTTCTTCTTTGTCGGTTTGTCCGTCTCCCTCTTTTTTTTTTTTTTTTTTTTCACTGAACTTTGTTATGTACGGTCTGGTTTCTCACTTTCTCTTTCTTTGTTTTGTATTTGTTTTTGAAGTTTCCTAAGCTCTCCATGTGACTCAGTACACTGACACATGCTGCCAAGCATTGAAAATATTAAAAGTTTTTCATTTTTGAATAAAAGATGAGCTCTCCATCACTTCTTTTTAGCTTTGGCCTTTGAGCCCAAATGATGTGACATAATGTACGTGTATTGCCATATTGCCACGGTATTGCAACAAATTTATATTTAGAACAATGCTAATATTACAACATTTTAAATAATTTTTGTCATAATTTGTCATGTGAGGAGTTATGAGTGATGAAAATGTGAACCCACATACACTCACAATTTTTTTCACCCCTCACAACTTATCATATAAGGAGTTGTGGTAAAAGTTAATGACTCCATAAAAAAATATAAAAAGTTGCCAATGTGATATATTGAGTTATTAGAAATATAACTTTGTATATTGTATAAAATAGTAAAAAATAGCGGTAAATCTGAAATGGTATACTGGTATTGACCGGAATCCGAAATATACCATACCGCTGGCCAAACTAATACAGCCTCCGGTATGGTATTGACTTCCTTGATCTGGATGTAATTCCTGGTCATTTGGAGGAGCTCATCCTCCTCTTCTCGGTACACCACGTGTTGCTGATCAGCACACTACTAAAAAACATTCTGGAGGTAAGTCTGTCATGAGTGGAGCAACAATAGCTGGAATAGCTTTGGGTGTACTGGCAGCAATTAGGGTTCAAATTGCACTATTTTCAAGAAGAAAGTCATATCCTTCCTCACATTTCCTTGATGAAGAGAGATCTAGCCAGAGTAGATCATTTAGTCCTCTTGCATCTCAAGAATTATCCAAAGACTTGCCTACCGACATAAGCAACAACTTCAAAGCTAAATTTTCTTTAGTCTCCATTCTTTTGTAGGGAGCTTACTGTAATTGTCTTAATAATGTTGTAGACATAAATTTCTTATTAGGCCTTAAATTTTCCTCTTTGCTTATTCAGAGTTGTCATGAAAAAAAATTCTAGAACATCTGTAGCATGATATTGCACCTTCATTAGTAAAAAGGCTCTGGAATAGAAAGTGTATGCCATGCCTATCCATTTAGGGTCTGTGACATTCGATGTAGATAGACTTGTCATTATCTGAATATTAATTAGTCTATTTGTGGCTGGCATATCTCCTTTGTCTATGCATTCTTTAGGTGGTCTTTCGATTACTTGATCAAAACTAGTGCATTGCTGGCCATTCGATGTCTAGTTCATCATTCTGTAATGTTTGATTGATATTTCTTAAGATGGTTATTTTATTTTTGTTGTTGGCCTGGTAAATGTGGACTTCACATTGTAATCTAACTGACTAGATATTATACTGGTGACAAGGCATAGGTCAGTGGATTCATCTGCTTCAATTGAGATAAAGACCTTGCAAAAGTCTCCTTCAGTTGGTTTTAAGCTTCCACCTCCTGAGTTTAAGCAAACTTATAATGACAATGAGTTTGTTAACCTTCTGAATGCTAGAAAAAGCACCTCCCTTCATGCTACATCTTACTCTTTGGCAGATTTACAACTTGCTACTGCTAATTTCGCATCAGGCCGCCTTCTAGAAAAAGTAACTCATTTTATAATTGAAGAATTACCTATTATTGGGATATGAAGGAGCAATACATCAAGCCATTAGAGATTAACTATGTTTCAAATTTTGGTATGTGAAAATGTGGAAAATATAAGCTTCCTAATTGAATTGAATGATGGAATTCTTCAAAGAAGCAACGGCAAAAAAAGTGGACTTGGATTTTTGTTTGATGTTCCTTGTTGGGTTAAGATAACTTGACCCTAGTTAATTACTTCAATTACCCAAGTTGATTAATTAAGTTCAATTTCATGTAAAATGTGAAGGCACCAAAAATACTAAGTGCAGCGGAAAATAAATTAGACACAGTGATTTGTTGACAAATGGGGAAAACCTCGCAAGGCAAAAACCCCCCACCGAGTGATTTTAAGGTCACCACTCCCAAGAATCCACTAATCAATAATCAAGCTGTTACAAGTATAAGGAATCTTACCAACTACCCTAGCCTATCCCGAAATACAAACCTACAGTTGAACCTTTGCTCCAATACCCAATTGGACTTGATCTTGTAGTACCCTTCTTTCCCTTTGATGCACAAACCTCCAATTTGTGACTAACCCTTTGCATAGATCCAAGTATGTGACTAACTCCAGAAACTTGAACAGGTGTTGTTGGCTGCAAAGTTCTTCACTTCATCAATAATGAAGATCTGGAAGTACTGGGTTACAAAACCCTATGGCGTACAAATGCAGTAGCTTCACACAGAGAAAATAAGTCTCTTGGTCTCTATATTCGTAAGTGATGGCCTTTAAAATAAATCTTATATATGTTTAGGGTTGTGAGAAAAGAAACCCCAAACAAAATTCAACGTTGGGTTGAATTTCAGATTTGGAAATTCTAAAATCGTAATTCTTGATAGATCGAGCTACTGTCGAGTTATCTATCGAACTTCACATTAAGTCTCGATGGCAAGCTTCTGTCGAGACTTAATGAATAGCTTTTCTTCACTTGTTTCTTGGACCAATCTTCATGTCTTTAATACTTGACTTGAACAACATGTTTCTTGAAGTACAAAACCCATCTTAGATCTATCCAAATACAAGTAAAGTGCATTTTGTCAAAGGATTAGCCAATTACACAAAATATGACCCTAACATTCCTATTGCAGGGTACTTTGTAATTTTTTTTCTCAAAAAGAAAAAAAAAATGAAATGAAATTTGTGTTACATAAGGCCTATAAATTTTGTTTGATGTTTTGAATTTCAAAACAGGATAGGAGTAACTTGATGATGACACATATTTTGAGTGCTAGTTTGTTCCTTTACATTTTTGTGTAAAAGACACATATTTTGGATACTTTATCATCTCTCTTGATATATAACTTTTTAGTAGTTAAGAACTTTGAAACAATTTTTTAGTTTGAGATTTTAAACGTTGTGAAAAAACTCATGCATTAGGCTTCTCTCTTTCTATTGATATAGAACATTTTAGTTGTCAATAGTTGGCAAGACATTTTTTTAGTTGGCTATGATGACAAATTTTTAATCATCATCTTGTCAATTGGATTATCAATGGATTTTTTCATTACCTTCTGTATTTATTAAAATATGCTACTAAAATTTAAATGTAGAAGGTTTAAGAAAATAATAATTGGAAAAAATATTTTATTGAGCTTAAATTCAAATCCAGATCCAAATCCAAATTTATGTATCCAAACAATGGAATTTCAAATTCTTCATTGTATAAAAAGACCCAAACAAGGAATTTAAAAATCAATGAATTTCAAATCAAGGTTTTTAAATCCATTAATTTTAAAATCAATGGGTTTCAAATCAAGCAAATAGAGTGGTTGTACAAAAATTTTATTATCATTTTGGCCTTGCAAATAGAGGTTTCAAGGGGTATTTTGATCATTTTTATATTTCAAGGGTCCTTCGGTCATTTTTTAGGTTTCAAGGGTACTTCGGTAATTTTTCAGGTTTTGGGGGCATAATGGGCATTTTTTAGGTTCTAAGCGTATTTCAGTAATTTTTTAGGTTACGGGGTATTTTCGGTCATTTTTTTAGGTTTTAAGTGTATTTCAGTCTTTATCTTAGGTTTTAGGGTCATTTCAGTCATTTTCTTTAGGTTCTATAGGTATTTTGATCATTTTTAGGTTCTATGGATCTTTTGATAATTTTTTTAGGTTTTAGGGTCATTTTGGTCATTTTTTAGGTTATAAGGGTATTTCGGTCATTTTTTAGGTTTTGGGGATATTTTGATCATTTTTTTTAGAATCTAATGATATTTTAGTCATTTTTTAGGTTCTAAGGGTATTTTGGTAATTATTGAGGATTTTGGGGGTATTTTTGTCGTTTTTAAGATTTATGAGGCATTTTGGTCATTTTATTAGTTTCAAGGGTATTTCGAAATTTTTTAAGGTTTCAATGTCATTTTGGTCATTTTTAAGGTTCTATGGGTATTTCGGTCATTTTTTAGGTTTACAGTAAATTATGGCCGTTTTTAAGGTTCTAAGGGCATTACAGTCACTTTCTAAGTTACAAGGTCATTTCAATAATTTTTTAGGTTTCATGGTCATTTAGTTCATTTTTTAAGGTTCTAAGGGCATTTCGATCATTTTTTAGATTTAGAGGGTATTTCAGTCATTTTTTTGGGTTTTAGGGTCATTTCGATTATTTTTAAGGTTTTAAGGATATACCAGTAATTTTTTAGAGTTTTGGGGTTATATTGGTCATTTTTAAGTGTTAGGATGCATTTTGGTAATTTTAGTATATTTAAGGGTATTTCGGAAATTTTAGAGGTTTTAGAAGTATTTTTGTTATATATATTCGTTGATTACTCGATTATTAGTTAATTCCGTAGGGTTGAGTTAGGTTGGCTACACTTTTTTGTGATGTTGATACTACTTAGTGTGATGATGGAACTGTTAAATGTGAGTACAAGATAAGAGAACAATCGAATGTGACAAAAGTATGGTCATATGTGATTTTGGTACTACCCAATATGGCGATGGAATTGTCAATTGTGAGAAAAAAAAATAAAGGTACAACTAAATGTGGCAAAAGTACAGTCATATGTGATGTTGGTACTGTCTAATGTGACATTAGAATCATCAAATGTGAGGGAAAAAAAAAAGGGAACCATTGAATGTGACAAAAGTAAGGTCACATGTGATGTTGGTATTGTGTAATGTGACAATAGAATTGTCAAATGAGAGAAAAAAAAAATTAAAGTACCACCAAATGTGAGAAAAATACAACTATATGTGATGTTGGTTTTGCCTAATGTGACAATGGAATTATCAAATGTGAGAAAAAAAATAAAGGAACCATTGAATGTGACAAAAGTACAGTCATATGTGATATTGGTATTGCACAATATAAGGATGGAACTGTCAAATGTGAGAAAAAAATAAAAGAAACCACCAAATGTGACAAAAGTACTGTTAAGTGTGATGTTGGTACTGCCGAATGTGACAATAGAACCATCAAATGTGAGAAAAAAAAAGGGAACCACCAAATGTGACAAAAGAACAATCATATATGATGTTAGAACTGCAAAATGTGAGGATAGAATCGTCAAATGTGAGAGAAAAAATAAAAGAACCATCGAATATGACGAATGAATTGTCACATGTGATATTGGAACTACATAATATAAGGATAGAATCGTCAAATATGGGAAAAAAAAGAAGAAGAGAACCACCTAATGTGACAAAAAACTATCAAATGTAATGTTGAAATTGCACAATATGAGGATGAAACCGTTAAATGTGAGAAAAAGATAAGGGAACCACCAAATATGATAAAAGAACTGTCGCATGTGATGTTGGAACTACACAATGTGAGGATGAAATTGTCAAATGTGAGAATTTGGTAACATGGTATAGCAAATTGGCTACTAGTGGGTATCGTACCCCAAAAAAAGAGGGGGGGGGGGTGGGGGGTGCGGTAGAATTACCCATATTTATAAAAGAGAAAAATGATACCTATCTTAATTTAAAAATTAATTATTAATCTAAATTAATTATTTATCATGTTCATAACCAATACTTGACTTAACATTGATACTATATTTCATACTATTGATTACACTTCATTTTTATTTTTTTTAATGTTAAACCATTACTTAAACATTCAATCTCTTCACTCAAAAAAAAAAGTATTGTTCATAACCAATACTTATTCTTTGGCAAAAGAAAACCAATACTTATTCATAAAAACTTAACATTATTATTTTCAAAAGCTTGCACTTGCACTATCAACTTCTTCCACTATCTCGGCTGAGTCATTTGGTGTAGATTCAACCACCTTCTTGTTTTTGAAAATGACATATAACGTCATTTGTGCTACTCCAAATAGGACACTTAGTATGTTTGGTGTCTAAAAATACAAAACAAGAATCAAATAATTAATCAACGGGAGTTAAAGATAAAAAATTAAAGTTGCTAACATTAATATTAACCTAGTTTTTGATAAAAAGAGAGTTAGTTAAAGAAATTTACCACAACAAAGAAGTCTTTTATCAACAATCCATAACATAACCACGTTATGGCACAGATTGTCAAGAAAAATGACAATGAAAATGGCATGTATTCAATGCTCATTGTTTTTATAACTTGCCTCTATAAAACACACACAAGTTATTAATAATGACAACAATAGTAAATAATAAATGGACTTTGTTAACAGGTGCCAGCCAGCACCTGTTAATGAACCAGCTGTGGTTCATTTATGATCTATCACAAATTCCACTTGCATAGGAAATTGGCAAAGTTTTACTTTTCAGCTGACTTTCTCCATCTAAACTGACACACATTTAATACATATTTAGTTTTCTCCATATTTCTAAAAAAATGTGAATAGTTTATTTTAAATTTTATCACATTAACAGGTATTGTACAGTACCCATAATAAATAACATGTTGCATGATAAAGTTAATAAAGTATTACTAAGATACTCAAAGGAGCCGCAAAAACACTGTAGGGGCCTTTTTTGTATATGGTGTATTGAGCTGCCTCCTACGGTAATGGGCTGGGCTGCCTCCTGCGGTGATGGGCCCTAGTGTTTCTGAGTAAAGGAGCTGGGGCCGATCCAATTGTAACTCAACTTGGGCTGATTTGTGCACAAACTTATGCCTTGTCTGCCAGGAGCAAACTTACGGCAAGCAGAACTGTTGTAGACGAGTTACGGCAGACAGATATAATAATAACTAAAAAAGAGTGTTCTGACTATTTAAATAAATGGCTATGTACTCCTTACTAATAAAGCATGATTACAGTCATATTGATGTCAATCACAGAGAAAATGAAGAAAATAATACTAGCTAATCAAATGGGCATAAATCAAGTTTTAAGCTTAGTCTGCCGCAACAAAGCCAAAGAGGAGAGAACGCCTCTTCTCAATGCAAATAATCTCCCAGGAAAAAGATCCTGCCGTGGGGATTAATGGCTTTGAGGGAGTCGGACCTGAATGGTTATTGCCCAAAAAGAAAGAGTCCTTATATACGTTTGGAAGAAAGTAAGATTTGAAGGGGGAGAGAGGGAAACCGATCTATTGGTGCATGCCCATTGAACTAACTCTCCTTTTTCCTTAGTTTCCTTTCTTTTCTTCTCTGTTTTCTTTCTTATATTTTTTCTTTTCTTCTTGCTCTGTTTTTTCTTTTCACTTCGTAAAATGCTCTATTTTTCGATCCCCTTCTTAGGGCACGGCAAGGGCCCTTTTATAGTGCTTGTCGTGGCTAGTGTTTTACCGTTTTGCCCCTTAACCGCCTTTGTCTGGTCTGGGCGTACTTGCCGACAACCAGGACTGTGCGACATCCACCATTGCCAGATAGAGGCAGGTTTGTTTTGTTCCTCTGTATACCGTAACATTTCTTTCTGCCACGGTATTAATGCTTTCGCTCTCTACTCTCAGAGCATGCACCCAACAGTTCCCCCTCAAACTTGCCTCTTTTGGGTGGTCTATCATCCCAACAGGACGTACCTCCCAAAAGGGCTTGGGCAGGAATCACAAAATAGACCTTTTCCCCTCTCCCCACCACCAAACCATACCCCTTTTACCTCTTACCTCTGGCCCATGGCCCCACCATGTCCTATATTGGCTGGGTACAGGCTGGTGGTGCCTAGGCCTTGCGCGTGCTTTCCTTTCAGATTTGTCCAAGAGTCTGCCTGCTGCTCATGCGTCTGCCGTGACCTGGAGACTCTCCGTCTGCGTTTCCTGGCCCTTCATGTGGGCTTTTCTTTGGTTTCTTGCTCCATTTAGGAGCTAGGCTTCGTATGATGATGGGTCTTACATTTCTTTGACCCACTTTTGATTTTCTTTATTGCCTGCCACGTTGAATTGTTATTCCTGCCGTAATAACTTAATCCTACTGGACCTCTTTTTGGGCCAGCCGTTTATCCCTTTTCTCAGTGGCCTGTCATGGGCATTGTTTTGCTTTTACTCATGGGCTCTTATGACCCTTTGGGCTTTCCTTTGGGCATCCCTGGCCCGATTGCTTTCTTTGGGCTTCCTCGGCCCGTTTGCTAATTCCACACTCCCATGGGCCTTTTACTAACTTCATTGGGCTTCCTTGGCCCAATAACCTTATCCTTATCTTTGGGGTTCATGGGCCTGCCATAAACCCCTTACTCTCTTAGTTTGCATTGCCTTGGGCCTGCGGCGGCCCTTTCTCACTTTTCTACCTCATACTCTGCCCATGGGATGCTATTTCTTTCTTTCCTGGCTTCTTTGAGCCCGCTTGCCTCTTCAAGACCCATTTATTTATTTGTTGGGCCTGTGATCCATTATTCCTGCCGCTTGGGCCTAATGGGTTTTTTGCTATTTATCTTGTCAATTCTTCGTGGCCCTCATTATTGGGCTTTTCTGTTTGCCTGGGCTTCAACAAATGGCCCTCAACATTTAGCCCCCTGAACATATGAAACGTTCCTGCGATTCATATGTGAATGAAAAGGCGTTTCTGCTCTCATCTTTTTTCTTCTTCTCTTTTTTCGCGGGTCTTTTTTAGGCTGTGGACCCCTTCTTATACATATATATTCTCCTTCCTGCCGCGAACAGGGTTGTCTCTTTGAATTTCCCAATTTGGCAGTTATTTTCAAAACAGAGCCGCCGCTTCATTAATTTCATTCCCTTCTGATGGCTGACCCGTCACCTCCTTTCGTGCTGATATTAATGACCTAGGTATTTAAGGAAGAATCCTTCTGCACTTTAATCACAAACTCTTTCTTTTCCCAGAATATACACTCTCCGTCTCTTACTCTCCTTCTTCCTTTTAAACACCCATACCCATTTTCTCCGACTAAGCCTTCTCACCATGTCGCCGGTGAAAAGTCAAGGCTCTTCTCGCCACAAAGGGAAGGCGGTTGCTTCCGATTCTCCTGCCGTTCCTAAGGAGATGGAACGTTCCGATTCGGAGCGGTCCGCTGAGGAGGAGACGGAGCGCGACCCCGACAGTGAATGTGCTCCTTTAATCGACCCGTGGTACGAAATCAATCCTCACTTCCCAAAAATCCCTGGTGACTATGTACCGCCACCGCCGGGTCGTGTATTGATTACCCTTGTCCGGCGAGACCCCGACGTTTCTTGGGCTCCTTTAGTATCTTCAATCCCCGATCTGTCCATTCGCCAAGGTGTTTCGCTTCCAGTACCCCTTCATTTTGACTTTAGGTCAGGCACATCCTCGGGTTGGAAGGAATGGGTTGACAGCGAGCTTTCCGACACGGGTTTTATGGGTTTGTTGCAACGAGCCGGCGTCTTGAAGGCTATAGTCTCGTCTCGCTGCTTGTCGAATTTCCGGGATCTCTATAACCTCTGTCATTTGGTCCGTCGATGGTGCACCACCACCCACACTTTCTTCTTCTCGTGTGGGGAACTCACTGTGACACTTGAAGATGTGGCTAACCAGTTGCTCCTACCCATTCTCGACGATGCCGATCCTGCCACCTTAGAGTTTTCTTCGGAGGAAGAGGCCATTGAGGCTGAACTGAGGAAAAGGATGACCGGAAACGCCAAGTTGTCCTACTGGGTGAGTTCTTCCTCTAAGTTTTCTGTTGCTGCCCGCCGGGCGGCTTTTATTGCATTTTGGCTTTGCAAGTTTGTTTTTGGGTCCCACCCCCACTATGCCATAAAACCTTTGTACTTTCGTTTGGCTATCAAAATATCTGCTGGGGTGAGCCTGCCGCTGGCTCCTATGTTCCTGGGGCACTTGTATGTTTAATTAGATATCCTCCGTAATGATGAGAGTCAGGCTAGGTCCTGCCATATATTCACTTCTTCCGTTCATTGCACTATACTTCAGCAGTTGTTGTTTGAGCGTTGTGCTCAATACTTGACAAAATGTAGATCCGCTCGGTTTGCCAGAGAGAAGTACCAGAGTTGTTCGAGAGTGATTACTGATTTTTGTGGCAGGTTTGAATCCGATTTCCCGCTTGCTTTTCGTTGGTCTGGTTTAAAGCCGATTGGCTATTTTGTGGTTGAATCTTTTGATGAGGGCGTGGGTTTCTCTTGGAGAGCCTATAGAAATTTGGGTGCTAATTATACTTGTGCGGATTCTGTCATGGGTTCGTTTGTTGACTCCATTGGGACCACTACCCCATTGGTCAGCTTTGATGAAACTGGGATTACCTATCTTGCTGCTACCAATGCCGGATGGCTGCCTTACCTAGCCGATGAAGGCATTAGATTTGTTCACTATCCTGCCAACCGGGTGAGAAGGTAGTTTGGGCTAGATCAAGACATCCCTGATGACATTTTTTACCTCATGGGAGCTCCTACTTCAGTCCGTCCTTTCCTGTGGCACACTGCCTTTGACTTTTGAAAGAAGCGTTTCAATGCCATTACAGTTCCCGGTTCACTAAGGGAGGGTGTCTGCACTTTTCCCATGCACGGTTACTGGCATGCAGTGATGGATTCATTTGTGGCTGAGTTAGCGGGGAGTCGTGGCTTCTCCCTTATTCCTCCTGAAAGGCTAGGTATGGTTGTCTCGATTAACCCTCGCTTGCTGCTTCCCTCTAAATCCATTTTGGTGTATGCTAGAAAACAGAGCCAGTCAGCCATTTTTGAATGGGACGCAGAGAAGAAATGATGGTTTTGGCACGTTGGCGACTATCCCCCTAGTTGGGAAAAAAAAGTTAAGGTAATCAATCTCTCTGTACCGAGCAAGAAAGCGCCTGCCAAACCCAAGTCTGCCGGTAAAACCAAGCCTGCCACACCACTGCCTCCTGCAGGTGCTCTGCTGGCTAGTAGAACTCGTGGTAGCAAAAGGAAAAATACTCCTCACCCCGTATTTGCCACTGAACGGAGGGTAAGTTATTTCTCCCTTTTTTCCTTTTTCGACAAAATTTCTTAATTTTCTTGTGGCTAACTCGCCAATTTCTTCTGCCTCTTTCCTTTTAGTCCAAGCATAAGGAAGACTCATCAGTTACCCGCCCCATTTTGCTCGATGAGCCTGAATCTGAGGTGAGTCCCTTTTCTCCACTTCTTTCTTCTTCCTTTTTCGCACGCCTCTGCCACGGGTCTTTCGTTTTTTTGTTTTTTTTACTTAACAAAAAAAAAATTTTTCTTTTTAGGAGGAGCCTGAGCCTCTATCCATATATCGCCCCACTGCCGAGGAGATTTCCGCCTCCATGGGTGTGCCTATGGAAGGCTTTTTTGATGGGGTTGAGGCGGTATTAGCAGCGCCTGCTCCTTCTACTACTGCACACAAGACTCCTGCTAAAACTCACACCCCTTCTGCCGAGCCGGTACCTAGAGAGGGTACTCATGTCGAAGGGGTTGGTGAGACTACACCTTTGCCTGCTAAGAGACCCACTCCTTCAGAGGGAGCCATTCCTCCTGCCGCTGTTCAAACCAAAACCACTTCTCCCGTTCTGCCACTTGTGATTTCGACTGGTGACCCTTTTGCAGCTGTTTCCCAGGCTGCTAAGGGTGGTGCCTCACTTGTTGTTACTCCTTCCTCCATTCCCGGCTCCGCTACCCGTGGCCCTGATTCGGACTTATCCTCAAACGGGTCTGATGACATTCTTGAGGATCCTGATGATGCACCCGTGCTGAAAAAGAGGATTTCTAATTCTGATGAAGAGAGGAGCGCTTCGCCGAAGCTTGACTTTATAGGTATGTATCTTCCTTCCCCTTGTTTTGTTTTGTTTTGTTTTTTTTTTTTTTTTTTTTTTTTTTTTTTTTTTTTTTTTTTTGTATTTGCATTTCATTTGTATGCTTATCTCCCCGTTTGCAGAGACTTCTGAGGGGCCAGAAATTACAGTAGGCGTGGGAATGACTGCTCCTGCCGCACCCGTAACACCTATTCCTGCCACACCTTCAGTACCTGTTTCAGTCGTACCTACTTCTACTGTGCCTACAGTACCTGTTTCTGCTACACCCGTAGCCCCCATTCCTGGTAACTTTGGCAATTTTCCTTCTCTTCTTATTTCATCTTCTTTTTTTGCAAGTCTTTTCTTCCCGTGCCATTTTTTTTTTTTTGCCTTGCGTTCCCCTCCTTTTTTTTTATAGGCCCACTCCTTACTATCCCTTCTCAATTTGAGGCGGGTAGTAGTTCTGCTACCGTCCCGGATGATGCTGCATCTTTCTTTGTCCGCTTTCACCAGCCGGAGGTTAACGACCTTGGTCCGGCAGACTTCTAGGCTTCCGGTCCTCCTTATGTAGACTTTTATGGCTTCTGAGTCCCTGAGGACTGCATCTCACACTTAGTGATGATCTACAGCCATCACAGCAATTTTATGCAGGAGTTTCGCCTTGGTCGTTCCTCTAGGGAGCATTTCTTGAAAATGCTGAGGTGTGTGCTGAATGACATCGAGCATAACTTCATTGACTCTGTTTCTGCTGGGAGGATCCTGTAATGGATGGCCGTGATACAGGAGCTCATCAGTGTAGGTTTCATCGTGGAGTTTATTCTTGAACATCTACGTGAGATTGCCCGAGCCTTTTTCATGAGGAGAGTCCAGCCAGCCGTCAAGGCCATAGACGCTCGTATTGAGCTTTTGAAGAAAGAGGTGGCTGATTTGGAGGGTCGCCGTGAGCGTCTTCTTTCAGGCATTAGTGGACCCAGTCGCTTTGGAGATCAGAGTCTCATTTCTGGACTTCATTGATAATGGCACCGTTTCCTTTCCTTTTCTTTGTTTCTCTGTTTTTGTTATGTCAAACAGAACATATATATGTTTCCTGCCGTAGTTACTTGGCTTGTGTTTGCCACAGTTTGGGTTTGTAATAATGCTACACTTTGCTACTTTTTCTTTACTATTGCTATGATATGATGCTAATACTTCGTACTTTTTCATTGCATACTCATGAAAGCACGTTACAATTTTTTCTGTGACATAGTCACTTGGAGGAATAAAAAGAAAAGGTAAAGGAAACGTAAACAAAAAACTAAGGAAAGGGGGTCAACCACATAACTTTCTTCTCTAAGAAAAATAACGCTTCAGCCATTTTCCATTGATGGGATCCATCAAGTCCCTGCCATCCATTTGAGTTAGGCGATAATACCCACTTTGATGCGCTTCCTTTATCACAAGGGGTCCCTCCCATTTTGGTGCAAACTTGGATGGTCTGCCAGACCCGCAAACACTCTTTCCTTGGTCATCCTGCCGTAGGCTGCAGTCATCTTCTGCCTGTATCTCTGGCTGCGTTCCTGGGCTTCTTCCCTCTTTTCATCAAGTTCTTCCAGGTCCTCAAACCTTTCTGCCGCGAAAACTTCTCCCTCTTTTTCTTTTTCTCGCATCTGCATAACCCTTAGGGACGGTGTCATTATTTTTGCCGGACTCACTAATTCAGTTCCGTAGACTAAGGAAAAGGGTGAAAAGCCTGTGGCTGACTTTGGTGATTTTCTGTATGCCCAGAGAGCATGTGGCAGGTGCATTGCCCATCCTCCCGCATACTCTTGGCTCATCTTGTTGATGATCTTTATGAAAATTTTGTTTGTTGCCTCTGCCTGCCCGTTCCCTTGAGGGTAATAGGGTGATGACCTGTGGTGCTTGACTTGGTAGAACTCTAGCATTCTCCTTACATCACTGTTGACAAATGGTGTGCCATTGTCACTGATGATCTTGTGGGGCACCCCAAACCTCACAATTATATTTTCTTTGATGAAGTTTGCCATTGCTCCCCCTGTGGCCTTGCGGAGTGGTACTGCTTCCGCCCATTTAGTAAAATATTCTGTAGCTACCAATATCCATATGTACCCACGTGATGGCGGGTTGACTGGCCCTACCAAATCTAGCCCCCAAGTGTGGAAGGGCCATGGGGTGACCATGCTGTGCAAGCCTTGTGGATGGGTATGAATCAAGTTGGCTTGTACCTGACAACTGTGACACTTCTTTACAAATTCTGCCGCATCTTTCTTCATGGTTGGCCAGTAGTAGCCCATCTGCAACAGGCATCTGTAAAGCTTTTTCTTCCCCTGATGTTCACCACATTCCCTTGAATGTACTTCTTTTATCATTTCTTTAGCCTCTTCAGGACCCAAACACCTCAAAGGGTCTCCATCATATCCTTTTTTGAAAAGGACCGTGTTATGTAAGAAGTAACGTGTTGCCAACCTCTTAAGCTTGTACCTTTCACTGTGCCTTTGTGGTAGGACGCCTTCTGCTAGGTACTGCATGAAAGGGCTTCTCCAATCCTCGCTGATGAACACAGCATAACTCTCCTCCCTGTCTGCCACAAGTTGGCAGGTCCCACACTGGGTTTGGACTTGATCTGCGTCTTTACCCATGCTTGGCCAATAGAAGCCTGCCCTCTGAAGTCTGCGGTAAAGACTGACTTCCCTGCAGGACCCGCAAGTCTTGTCGTGTATTTCTTTCAATTTTCTCTAGGCTTCCTCCTGGCCCACGCATCTGGATAAAATCCCACCTGGCATCCTACGGTACAACTCTTCTTTTACCAAGGCATAGTCTTTTAATATCTTCAATTCTGCTGCGTCATCTCCTTTTACTGAGGTTTCCTTTATGGGGATTCGCTAATCCCCTTCGCCCTATTCCTCCCGGAACTTTTCCTTCAACACCTCAATGATGGATTCTTCCCTCTTGCTAACTTCTATATTAGTGATACTCCATTTAAAGATTATTTGCGAACCCAATGCGGCTAACGCATCCGCAAACCGATTTTCGTTTCTCGGAGTATGTTCTATCTCAAAGGTTGAGAATTTCTCTTTCATTCTCTGGGCCATTGCTCTGTACGGGGCTAGGTTGGGCTCTTTTAAGGAAAAACTCCCTTTGGCCTGGTAGACGACCAAGTTCGAATCTCCCAGTACTTTCAAATGTTCGACCCCCATTTCGAGCGCCGTGGCAAGCCTAGTTAGATAGGCCTCGTACTCTGCCGTGTTGTTTGAACAGGGGAATTCCAACTTAAATGACAGTGCCACTGCCTTGTCTTCTTCATGATACAAAACTACTCCCACCCCTCCGGAATGGGTAGTAGAAGACCTATCAAATTTCATCACCTACTGTTCCTTGACTTCTTCTGCCATAGCTACTTCCCCTGGAACTTCATCATCCAGTGGGAATTCTTCCTCTCCTGGAAACTGCGCCAATAAATCTGCTAGAGCCTGACTTTTCACTGCCATAGGTGTCCTCATTCTCAAGTCGTATTGTGATAACTGTAGCAACCACTGGGATATCTTGCCGGAGAGAATCAGCTATTGTAACAGAGCTTTAATGGCATGTGACTTAGTCATCAGCCATACTTCGTATGCCAAGAAATAGTGACGCAACCTCTGTGAATCGTATACAATAGCTAGGCATGCTCTCTCTGCCCTTGGGTAACGAGTTTCTGCATCTTTTAAGGAGCGGCTGATATAGTATATTGGTTGCTCGGTACCACTTCCATCTTCCTGAGCGATTAGTGCGCCAATGGCGTACGAGTTGGTGGCCAGATAGAGTAGCAGTGGTTTTTATGAATAGGGGCCTGCACCGTGGGGAGGTTCATCATTATCTGCTGTAGCCTCTTGAAGGCCATCTGCTGCGCTTCCCCCATTCAAAACTTTGCCTCTTCTTAAGCAACTTGGTGAAAGCAGAGGTGATTGATGCCAACCCAAGGATGAATCTCCGGATATATGGGACTTTTCCTAAGAAGCTCTTCAATTCTTTTACTGTAGCAGGAGGTCTCATAGTTGCTATAGCCGTGGCTTTGGCCGGATCCACGTCTATGCCTCTGCTGTGAACCAGGAAACCCAAAAATTTCCCAGAGGATACTCTGAATGCGCACTTGAGGGGATTCATTCTTAACTTAAAAGCTCTGCATCTTTCAAATACTCTTTTTAACACCCGAAAGTGTTCTTCTCTTCTCCTTGACTTAACCACTATGTCATCCACATAGTCTTCTAGCTCCTAGTGCATCATGTCGTGAAATATGGCCGTTATTACTCGTTGATAAGTTGGACCCGCATTTTTTAACCCGAAGGGCAACACAGTATAGTAGAAATTGCCCATGGGTGTTTTGAAGGCAGTTTTCTCTGCATCCTTTGGCACCATCTTGATTTGATTGTACCCACTGAAACCGTCCATGAATGAGAACATGGCGTTTCCTGCCGCAGAATCTATCAGTAAATCCATGTTTGGCAGTGGGAATTCGTCTTTTGGACAAGTTTTGTTGAGATTCCTGAAATCTACACAGCATCTTATCTGCCCGTTCTTCTTCTTTACTGGTACTATGTTGGATAGCTAGCGGGGATGCTGGATAGGCTTGATGAATCCTGCGGCTAACAACTTCTGTACTTCTTTGACTATTTTCCCTTCTATTTTTGTGTGAAATATCCTGGCAAGCTGGGCCACCGGCTTGGCCTCTGGGTCCACATTCAATGTATGCGCAACAAGCCCAGGATCGAGCCCTGGCATTTCATTGTAATCCCAAGCAAAAATGTCTTTGAATTCTTTCAGTAACAGTATGAGTTCTGAACTTTCCTTTTCTGTCAGGCTTGCACTAATTGAGATGGGCCTTGAGTCTTGCGAGTCAGACCCTAAGTCAACCTCTTCCAATTCTTCCTCTGCCATAACCTGAATGTCCCTTTCTGCCGTAACTGCCTCATCCTTTTCTTCTTCTTTTTCCAAACTTCCTTCAGCAACGCAACACGCCAAACTCTTGTGTTGCCCTTTTTGGGTAGGACCTACTTGCATCTCACCCGTGGGCCCTACGCAACTTCATAATTTATACGCAATCCTGCCATCAAGGCCTCGGACCCTGATGCACTGAGGTATTTCGTCTGGCTTTGCGGCAGGCGCTTCTTTCCTTTTCTTCTTTCACGCCAGTAGCTCTCTTAAATCAGGTTCTGGGTCATCTTGAACATCTTCCCACCTAGACACAAAGGTGCCTCGTGGCTTTGAAACCGAATTTTCTCCAGATGGAGCCCATTGGTCATAAAACATGGTTTTCACCAAGTGGGCTTCTACCTGCTCGAATGGCAAGGGGTTTGCAGCTATGCGTATCATCCTACCATTCAATCTTCCTTTCACACATTGGTGGTAGGTGGACGGGACTAGTCAGTGCTTGTGTAACCAGGGTCTTCCCAAAAGCACATGGTAAGATACTTCCGTTCTGACCACGTGGAAGCGAGCTAAAGAGGCTATAGGGCCTACTTTCAACCATAACTGAATGTGGCTTGCGGTGTACTCACCTCTTCCACCGAACCCCGTTACTTCCATCGGGCATCCTTGGATCTTTTTCTCTGAAATTCTTGAGCCTTGCAAGGTGCTCAACGGAATGAGGTTTACGGAAGCACCTGTATCTACCAGGGCCCTCTTGATGGGGATTTGATTTATAGATGCTGCTAAATAGAGAGGCCTCCTATGATCTGGGTGCCCCACTTCCATATCCTCGCTGCTAAACGTGATTTTTGTTGATTCTTGCAGGAGGGTCCTGTCTTCTGGCATCTCTGCTGACAGGTACTCCACCCCTGCCCCGGAGGCAATGCTTACCAAAGCCTCCGCGGCTATTTTTCTTTCTTTTGTTGTAAGTCCCAACTGGTCAAATAGATTCTTGAACTTGGCACTCTACTGAAGAGTGGTAATCACCGCGGCAGGCAGGGCCAAGTTTTCTTCCTCGTCTTCTCCCGGGTTTGCACATATCACCACTGCTACTACACCCTTTCCCTTGTGGTTTGGGAGTGGGTTTCTTTGGACTTCCTGCTGGGTCAGCTCTAATGTGCCTTCTTTGATCCTGCGGTGCCTCAGCTTGCGGAGCGCCCAGTATTCTGTGGTGGGATGTTGTACATAGTTGTGCAAGCGGCAGAAGCGAGGATCCCTCCTTTCTTCCTCCATAGGCTCTCTAGAAACCTGGTTGGGTTTAAAGATCCCGTTCGCTATCCATTTGTCAAGTATCACATCCAGCTCCTTGGGAGTACATGGTAAAGGTGGGGGCGTATCATACTCCCTCCCCTCTGTTTTTCTTCTCTAGTTTCCAATGGACACCGCCATAGCCTGCGGCGCGTTTCTCTTGTCTGAACTGGGTTTCACGAACTGAGCCGTCTTTCTAGCATTCTGCAATAGCTGTGCGAATTGGGAAATCTCCAGATTCTCCAGGACAGCTCTGAACTCCCGAATCATATTGGTCATGCACATTTCTACCAACGTCCTTTCCTCATAGTGGTCATAGCAATCAAATGCTATGTCCCTGAACCGTTTGATGTACTTCATCAGATCCTCTCCATTCCTTTGCTTGGTTGCTTGCAGAGTTGCAAGCGTCACCGTTTTTTCCTCGTGAAAGTATTTAGTGCAAAATACGTCCACCATGTTATCCCAGGTTGGGATTGATCCTGGTTTTAAGTCAATGTACCAGGTGTTTGCCTGGTCGCACAGTGACTTTGAAAACTCCCGTAGACATAAGTCTTCATCTGCTGCGTAAGGGCCAAGGGTGTCAATAAATTTGCTCATGTGCTTTATTGCACTTCCCTTCCTGCCATCGTACTGGGCAAAGGTCCTTGGTTCGTACCTCTCGGGGTACGGCTTGCTAAGTACCTTTAGAGGATAGGGAGATCTCCGTGCGTAAAACCTCTCCTTTGGTGTTCTGGCTTTCTCTTGCTCTAAGAGAGCCGCTACCTCAGCCATGGTAATGAAACGCTGTCCTGCGTTCCGAGGGACACCTCCTGCCAGTGTCTCTTCTCTGTCTGCCACATGATCCGGGTCATGCTGGCTGCCTTTCTCTCTTGTTTTGTCTGCCTTCAGTTGGCAGATCTCTTCCATCATTTGTTGTTGCGAGTGTTGCAATGATTGCAATATTTCGATAAAGGTGTTGACATTGTCTGCAGGGACTCTTGTCTGAGGCTGAGGATCAGCCCCCGTTCTGTTAGCACCTTCTGTTTAGTTAAGTTGCTCTTGGTGAGGCATAGTTGGCCTGGATTCTGCTTGTGAGGGTACGACACTCATATTCCGTGTCGTCCTAGACTTGGGTGGCATTGTTTGCGAGGGGCTCTGTTTTCTTTTCCTTTGCCCCTGTCTGCTTTCCAACTCCCCAGTGGAGTCGCCAATTTAATGTAGGGGCCTTTTTTGTATATGGTGTATTGGGCTACCTCCTGCGGTAATGGGCTGGGCTGCCTCCTTCGGTGATCGGCCCTAGTGTTTCTGAGTAAGGGAGCTGGGGCCGGTCCAATTGTAACTTAACTTGGGCCGATTTGTGCACAAACTTATGCCTTGTCTGCCAGGAGCAAACTTACGGCAAGCAGAACTGTTGCAAACGAGTTACGGCAGACATATATAATAATAACTAAAACAGAGTATTCTGACTATTTAAATAAATGGCTATGTACTCCTTACTAATAAAGCATGATTACAGTCATATTGATGTCAATCACAGAGAAAATGAAGAAAATAATACTAGCTAATCAAATGGGCATAAATCAAGTTTTAAGCTTAGTCTGCTGTAGCAAAGCCAAAGAGGAGAGAATGCCTCTTCTCAATGCAAATAATCTCCCAGGAGAAAGATCCTGCCGTGGGGATTAGTGGCTTTGAGGGAGTCGGACCTGAATGGTTATTGCCCAAAAAGAAAGAGTCCTTATTTACGTTTTGGAAGAAAGTAAGATTTGAAGGGGGAGAGAGGGAAACCGATCTATTGGTGCATGCCCATTGAACTAACTCTCCTTTTTCCTTAGTTTCCTTTCTTTTCTTCCCTATTTTCTTTCTTACCTTTTTTCTTTTCTTCTTGCTCTGTTTTTTCTTTTCACTCCGTAAAATGCTCTGTTTTTCGATCCCCTTCTCAAGGCACGGCAAGGGCCTTTTTATAGCACCTGCCGTGGCTAGTGTTTTACCGTTTTGCCCCTTAACCGCCTTTGTCTGGTCTGGGCGTACTTGCCGACCACTAGGACTATGCGACATCCACCTTTGCCAGACAAAGGCAGGTTTGTTTTGTTCCTCTGTATACCGTAACATTTCTTCCTACCACAGTATTAATGCTTTCTCTCTCTACTCTCAGAGCATGCACCCAACGGTTTCCCCTCAAACTTGCCTCTTTTGGGTGGTCTATCATCCCAGCAGGACGTACCTCCCAAAAGGGCTTGGGCAGGAATAGCAAAATAGACCTTTTCCCCTTTCCCCACCACCAAACCATACCCCCTTTACCTCTTACCTCTGGCCCATGGCCCCACCATGTCCTATATTGGCTGGGTACAGGCTGGTGGTGTCTGGACCTTGCGCGTGCTTCCCTTTCAGATTTGTCTAAGAGTCTGCTTGCTGCTCATGTGTCTGCCGTGACCTGGAGACTCTCCGTCTGCATTTCCAGGCCCTTCATGTGGGCTTTTCTTTGGTTTCTCGCTCCATTCAGGAGCTGGGCTTCGTATGATGATGGGCCTTACATTTCTTTGGCCCACTTTTGATTTTCTTTATTGCTTGCCACGTTGAATTGTTATTCCTGCCATAATAACTTAATCCTACTGGATCTCTTTTTAGGCCAGCCGTTTATCCCTTTTCTCAGTGGCCTGTCATGGGCACTGTTTTGCTTTTACTCATTGGCTCCTATGTCCCTTTGGGCATCCATGGCCCGATTGCTTTCTTTGGGCTTCCTCGGCCCGTTTGCTAATTCCACACTCCCATGGGCCTTTTACTAACTTCATTGGGCTTCCCCGGCCCAATAACCTTATCCTTATCTTTGGGGTTCATGGGCCTGCCATAAACCCCTTACTCTCTTAGTTTGCATTGCCTTGGGCCTACGGTGGCCCTTTCTCACTTTTCTACCTCATACTCTGCCCATGGGATGCTATTTCTTTCTTTACTGGCTTCTTTGAGCTCGCTTGCCTCTTCAAGACCCATTTATTTATTTGTTGGACCTGTAATCCATTATTCCTGCCGCTTGGGCCTAATGGGTTTTTTGCTATTTATCTTGTCAATTCTTCGTGGCCCTCATTGTTGGGCTTTTCTGTCTACCTGGGCTTCCACAAATGGCCCTTAACAAACACAAATCGAGAAAACCGCAAAAATCCAACCTACTATCGTGAGCTTCAAAGGCTATTTTTATTTACAGAAAGCTCACTTTTTTTTTTTTTTTTTTTATGAAAAACTTTTTTTAGAAATTTATATAAAAAATCTCACTAAAAACTCACATTTTAATTTTTGAAAAGTTTTATTGTGAAAGCAACTCTTTCTTGGGAAAAAAATATTTACAAAGAAACTCACTCTTTTATTTATTTATTTATTTTTTTGGAATTTATATTAAAAAAAATAACTAAAAACTCACATTTTTAAAAAAAAATTTATTTGATTTTTTTTTTTTTTTTTTTGGTGAAAACTTCACACATTTTTTTTTTGAAAAATTTTATTTAAAAAAAGGAACTTGAAAACTTAAAAAAAAATGATTTTTTTTTAAAAAAAAAAACATAAAAGACTAAAAAACATTGACCCATTTTATTAGCCCAACAAATAATTCAAACAAAGCACACATATGCATACATAATTGGGTAACCCTACATGGTTGAGTTTTAAGCTTATCTTTGTGTGGGTAAGCTCCTTAAAGTTAAAGAGACAGATTAGTAGGTCACTTACAACTAGGTGGGCCATGATTCCAACCGAGGGCCTAACTGGACCTTTGTGGATTGGTGGCAAACCGTTAACGTTTTTAAAGCCCATCATAGGCAATGACATAGATTGTGAGTTGGTGGGATGAACTTCGAAGGATTTCGGCCTGAATAGAGTGTACTCATCTTCCTACTCATCACCAACCGAGGTAAAGGGACAAAAGAACCAAGTGAAGTGTGTGCAAAAAAAAATAAAACAGGATTGGGTTCAATTAATAAATATTTATTTATTTATAGTCTAACAACACGTCAGAGTTAAACTTCAAATATCCCCAACAGAATCGCCACTATGGACTAATAGAGCCGCCACCTAGATTAGGTCTAGGAACAATATTAGGCCATTTCGGGTCAATCACTTACACACATGAATCCACGTACCAAATTATGGGTCCAGAGTTTGGGTATGACTTGGGAAGGTATTAGGCACCCAAGACCGCCCGGCTTGTGGGCCGACCTCCATTATGTCTTACTAGGTCATATTTAATTGAAGAGTTTATTAAAAGAGTCATAATTCTTAACCTAAACATACATCAGGCACTTAAAGGAAAAAAAAAAAAAAAACACAACATAAACTAAATAAATTAAACATGGAAAGTTGACAATTAAATATAAAGATACAAGGAAAAGATATTAAATAAACTAAATATGGCAAAAAGATAAACGTGGCAAGTTGAAAATTAAATATAAACACATAAGGAAAAGATATTAAATAAACTAAATATGGCAAAAAGATTCAAATAAACATGTTAAATAATTAAACATAAACATATTAACCTAAATAGAGTCAAACAGAATCAAATAACATGTTAAAAAGTGATTAAAATAATAAAAAACAAAATTTTGTCCTAATCTAGGTTCGGGGTGCGTACACATACTCAAAAATGCATATGCATCCTTTAGCATAGATTTAAAAAAAATTACATTTTTATAGATTTCATCATTCAAAGATATTAAAACAGAAATCAAACAAGCATGTTAGAACCCTAAACACTTAAATTAACATGAAGCAAGTAAAACAAATGTCAATATAAACAAGTAAACATGAAACAAAATCAAATAATTAAACTAAACTACATTAAATCAATAAACATGTTAAACTAACCTAGGAATTGCAATAACAATATAAGAACAAGAAGAACATATTATAAACAACCTAAAATCAGATTAATTCATATCAAACAAATCAAATAAAACAAATATAAAAACTATGTTAAGAAATTCATGTGAATCCTATTGAAAAAAGAAAGAGTTCATGGAAAGAACACTCACCTTGCTTTAGATTATGAATTTAGAGTTTGTTTAACTGAGCCCTTAGTGCCTACAACACAAAGATTAGATTGATAGGACAATATTAATCAAAAGAACACAATAGTTTTGGTAATCACAACTCAAGAACAAACTTTAATTGAAAAAGATTTTGAGAAATCAATTTTGGAAAATAGTTTCTGCCTTAGACCTAACTAAAGAAAAATTTTTAATTTGTAAAAAACGCACTAAGGGGCTGTATGTGAGTTTTAAAGATGAAGGCTAAAAAATCACTCTCTCTAGCTAGAGTTTTGATTGGAAGCATAAGATGAGTATTTATAAGTTAAAACTAGGGTTTTCAAACTTTTTAATGATCTTTGGAAGTACTCAAGGGTCCATGGGCCGGCTCACATCAAAGCATTATGTTTTGGGCCCTTAAAATGAAGTTTTAAAACCCAAAAAATCGGACTGCCTAGTTGGCCCAACTCCAAACAGTAATAACTCACTCAATATAAGTCCAAATTAGGCAAAGTTTATGTTCAAATTGAAGCCCATGATGTCTACTTTCCAATAAAACAAACCTCACCAAAACATTCTTCGTGGATCAAAAGTTATGGTTAAAACAGTGAGCAAAAGTCATTTTTCAATATCGATTTCAAAGTGATTTGAGTACTTTTGAGTTGTGATTAGTTCCAAACTATTGTAAATTTTTTAATTACCCTTGGTTGACATATGTTAAGCTTATCATTGGGGCTAAGGACCAAAATTTATTAACGGATACAAAATGCGGTGTTTACAATATTCGATGTAATTGATAATTGTTTCATATTTGTCATTGCAATAAGTTGTAAAATAATTGATTATATATTTGCTTCATGTTTTTCATGGTAATAGATTATAAAATTATGGGAAATGTTAACCAATGCCCTTAGGGCATTGGTTTATGAGCTATTTTTAGAAACATTTTATTGGGAGAATAATAAAATAATAAATGTTGTTGACAGTTTTTTATATTTCCCATGAAAGTGGTGTAAAAAATTTCATATTATGGTTTATCAACAATTGCCCTAAAGGCATCTATTAATATGACCCTAAAATTATTGATATTAAATTATTGTAATGATATATTCATTGCAATAAAATATCACTTTGAAATTTTTGTTGTAATAAATTGCAAAAATAATTAGTATCAAGATATTGCAACTATTTCTTCATTTTTTAAATTATTGCTGATGATTCCTTGGATATCAGTGGGTTGACAAGACTCGAGCGATGATCTTTGGGCTATCTCCTGTAATACAAAGAACACTGAATCAGAGGGGACCGGGGGGGACCGGCCAAAAATCCTCCGATGATGAAGTTAGTTACTTTTGAACTCTCTGTAAGGAATAAGTATTCTCTCAAAATGAAATTGTCTAAATCTCTTACCCTTCATCGAAGAAGCCTTATATAGTATGTGTGGAACGGTTATCTATTTAGTAACCGTTCCCAATGTCGAGGAGTCCGGAGAATTGGGAGTAACTTCCATAACCGCTGTGGAAGTTACCTAGGTTGGATGGGCCGGTGAACTCGTCCATCCTTAGTAAAGATGGACGAGACTTCCACAATAAGCTCGTCCATCTTTAGTGAAAGATGGACGAGACCATCTTGGAAGGCTTGCCCTGCGTAAATGATGAGTAGATTCCATGAGATATTCCTCGTCCATATATGGACAAGGTTCGCCAGAACGCTTAGAACTTTCTCTTCGCCTACTGTAGCTTCTTTCGTTGGACGAGACATATGGACGAGTTATGGACTTGGATGATTTGTGACACCATCAATTGCAATAAATTCTCCCAATCCGTAAAGTATCAAAGCCTTTATTGCAACTGATAATTATAAGTTATTGCTAATATTTATAAAGGAGAAAAATAATACCTGTCTTAATTTAAAAAGTAATTATTTATCGTGTTCATAACCAATACTTTTTTTTTTTTTTTGTTGAGAAAAATTCATAACCAATACTTGACTTAACATTCATACTATATTTCATTAAAATATAAAAATGCATACTCATTCATACTATTGATTTCACTTCATTTTTTTATAATGTGAAACCAATACTTCAACACTCAAATCTCTTCACTCAAAAAAAAAAAAAAACACTCACTATTATTGTTCATAACCAATACTTATATATGTATTAGATTTGTATGTAGGTGAATATAGATTTAACAAGATTTATATATCATAGAGTATGGTGGTTTTGTTTATAAGTAAGAAAAGGTAGTCCTGATTCATAGTATTACCTGCTTGTTTTTATAGGAAGTCCTCGTCGGGCCCTTCGATATGTAGCAAAAGCCAAGACGTTGAAACTCCATATTATCGACTACTCCAAGCCTGCATTGGGGGGACACAAAGCCGCCAATGGATTCCTATTGAAGAGAGGACAACCTGGCCATCAAGGGCCAACTTGAACAAGAATGAACTTGCATTATTTGGTATTTTTTATGTTCTTGCACACAGTTTGGAACAGCATGCAAATGGCAAAATAAAATTGGACTTATTGATCAATGATGTTGCAAACTCCTAATTGTTTTTGTTACTAATTGTTTTATCTCTAGACAAGTGGTGGAAAATTGGACTCCAATTGAAATTCAATTTAGAATCTAATTGGATTTTGACTCTTCAATTTTTACACTCAATAATTCACTTTGCACAAAATTAAAAATTAAATAGGACACATGACGCAAAATTGAGAATTCAATTAAAATCTAATTGAAATTTCTCTTAACTTTGGCTATTAATATATATTGATTTGTCGATCTAATAGATCAAGGCAATCTGAGTCCAGTCATAGAGAGTTATCGGTCCCAAGAAGCATAAACTTTGATTACAGGTTTGGTGAATCTGTTGCAGTTTTATAGGTGTTTTTTTTTACTAGATAGAAAGCTGGAGGAAGAACTTTGAAATTAGCTAGTAAATACTGTTGAGAAAGTGTGTTTAGCGTGTGAAAACATTCACTCCTGTGAATTCATGTATAAAAATAAAAAAACTATAGTTTTAAATTTTACATTTTTTTGTTGTTGCTAAAATAAGAATTTTGTTGTTGTTAAGTCTGGTTGCTACTTATTGTATGTTGAAATCTATATCCTGTAATCACCTGGTTTCTCACTTCCCAGATATGTTTTAGTGCAAGCAGTAGCTGAGAATAGCACAAATCAAATTTCTGCTCCGTATCTTTGACTGGAAATCTTGAGTGCTAAATGTGAGATGCAGAATACCTGGAGGCCATCAATTCAAATGCACCGTTTGCTTCTATACTAGATTGTCTTTGCCACTTCACATTATTATCGATATATTAAGAATGCCCCTATCCTAACATTATATATGTTTTGGTGCATATCCATGTGAAGCAGTTTTTACGAGTTGCTGGTAAGAGAATAAAAAGGGTTGGAAACAGTAATGTTTCAGACTAGTTAAGTTTCCAACTTAAAATGCCTTTCAAAAAAAAAAAAAAAAAAAAAAGGCAGCGCATTCCAATTATAAACATGCCAGAATAACAACCAAGGACATGGTTTTCAACCTCCAAATTTTCATGAGGCAGTTCTGAAGCAAGGAGAGATTTTTTCTACTGGGTAAACTTACATATTGGTGATTGGTTTTACAGGGTTAGTCCAACAAGAAGAAGCCGAAAAAAGAACTTGGTGTATAACTAAAGTTTCAAAAGTCTCCCTCAATTTTTTGAATTGAAACTGGCATATCAGAGAGTCAAACCAGAATTGAAATTGATCTGGTAACTTTTGAGAGAGGACCATTGTAATTTCTAAGTTGAGAGAAATAAAAGCCACACTTTAAGCAATTCTTTTTTTTATAAGGTGTCTCAAGAAAGTAAGCTGTACGGGTTTTACACATGACTTACAAAAGCAAAATGTTTTATCTTTGCTATGGTCCATTTAAGTAATTCTGGCTGAATTTCCATCTGAAACAATAAAGCACTGAACATGTCATGGACTTATGGCATGCAAAGCTTCTGTTAAAGTTGAGGTTTATTTCCACATACTAGTAGTCTAATGGAACTCCCTCTTTCGATCCTGTCGGATGCCTTCCTCCAAAGCCTGGAAAGTTTACCATCTCAGAACTTTGGGAAGCTTTTCAAGAGAGACCACCACAGATTGATTGGTGGCAGTTGTTCTGCTTCCCTAAAATCATCCAAAGTAACATGTCTCGCAATTAAGAATTGTTTGTCAATAGATCAAAGCAATCTGAGTCCTGGCATAGAGGCTACACTGTGCGCTTATTCTACAGAGTGCAGACTGGTGTCTGAGAGTAGGACCATATCTTTGTGATTACAGCTATTATAACACATTTTCAATATATGGAGGAAATTTTGGAATTATGCAGACTAGAGACTTAATTGGGTTAGAGATAGGTAAAACAGAACAATATTGGAAGCTTGTTTCTAAACATGCCAGCAATGACCTAATCTATCATATTTGGAAGGGACAATAGCTATAAGGATAAAAATTCCATTCTGCAGCTTATCTTTTGACGAAGTACAGACTCAGCAGCTTTGCAAAAAAGTGTGGATAAAAATGGTTTGATTAAAGATAGGTGCATAGTAGTAGCCATCAGGTGTACTGAACTTGTAGCTTGTTTCAGTTGTGTAGTCTTACAATTCAAGGATCAATGTAGTTTGTTTTCCTTACAGCTAGTTGTGCAATTTCCTCTGTGTTGTTGGTAGCAGTTCTGTAACTAGAACTCTCTAAAGGACCATATTGTGTATGCAAAATCATGATGAGATCATGCTCTTTTCACCACAACGCTCATGATTTTCAAATTAGCTAATTCCCTACAATTTCCTCAAAAGAAATACTGCTATCTCGGTTCTTTCCTGGAAACATACTTCTGAGAATCCGCTTCCAAATCCCCATCTTTGGAACAAAACCTTGCTGCACCATCTGCTTCAATACCCAATCCACATCCCCCAATAACTTGTCCTTGCAAAGCCCCTGAATCAATAACTTGTAAGACATGAAACTTGGACTTAGACCCTCCAAGATCATCCTACCCATAAACTCCTTTGCTTTAACAAACTTCTTGGTATCAAGTAATCCATACAAAACCTCCTGATAAGATCCTGCATTCGGATAACACCCTTTGTACTTCATTCTCTCTAAAAGCTCCATACCCTCTTCAACTCTCCCTTCTTTCCTAAGCCCTGATATCAAAATATTGTATGTGATTGTATCTGGATAAATCCCTTCCTTTTCCATCCTCTCAAACAAACCAAATGCTTCCCCTACCTTCCCTTTATCACACAATGCGTGCATTAGTGTCGAATATGTCCTCACATTTGGCCTCAACCTTTGCTTAGGAAATTCATCGAGCACGTAGAGTGCGGCCTCCAATTTCCCACACTCGCACAACCCTTTGATGAGTATGTTAAGACAACAAGCATCAATCTCAATACCCAACTGAGGAGCACGCATATACACATCATGAACAACATCAAACAGTTTCGCCGAAACAAGCATATTGAGCACAAAGTTAAAGGTTTTCACACTAGGCCAGCAATTATACTTTGGCATATCGAAAAGGGTATCGATTGCTTTGCTTGTTCGACAAGCTACATTGCCGTAAATCTTGATAACATTATAGAAAAACTCGTCAGATAACCGACAACAATGCCTTTCGGCGTTGATTCTTTGCATAACATAGTCAATGGCATCAAACATGTTGGCCTGAGCAAGCTTGTTGATGACCAAAGTGTAAAGAGCTTCATTGGGTTTATAGTCTTTACGTTTAGAGTACTGGTCCAAGAATGTGATGAGCGAAGTGGGGTTTTTGATTGCACTGGTAATTTTCAAAACCTCACATGGTGCTAACCAGTCTTTGTGGTTGAGTTTGTTGAGAGTATCAGAATCTTGGGGTGGTATTGGAGTTGTACGATACGGGGTTTGGATGGTTGTTGATTGAGTTGAGAGAGAGTGAAAGATTGCATTTTTATTGTAAGCCAAAAGGGTCCTTCTACGCAGAATCATTGTTTTTCTCTAATGAAAAGGCTGGGTTCTTCTCACTTCTGAGTCTTTTGTTGTTTGTGGCTTCTAGCCTTCTAGTGGTTTATTTCATCTCTACCCAACGCAGGAGCAAGACGATGTGAATTTTTTTTTTTTTTTTTTTTTTGAGAATATAAAATCTGTCAACATGACCAAATAATTAACACAATTTCTAGCTTCCAAAAAATGTAGAAATAAAATGTAAAAGATAAGCTTTTTATTTTTCCTATAAAATATATAAAAATAAAATGAAGAAAAAAATATTTTATTTATTTATTTATTTATAATTCAATGGCAAAATTTGCTAAATATTACTTTTTAAGGAAAATTTTAGGTGAATAGCACGAGGGCGAAGTTATTTAGTTATGTAGACTTTTTCTGAAACTCAAGTTTGTCAAATTCAAGTTCCAATCCAAAATCGAGTTTATCAAACTCGATTTTCAATTAGTTTAAGTTGCATGGCAGTCCGATGTTGTATAACAAATTGAAACTCAAGTTTGCTAAATTTGATTTTGGGTTGAAACTCGAGTTTGTCAAACTTGAGTTCCAAAAGAGTTTGTCAAACTTGAATTCGAAAAAGAGTTTACATAACTAAATAATTTTAGTCACATGTTATTCTCCTAAAATTTTCTTTAAAAAATACTATTCAGCAAATTTTGCCATAACTCAATAATTATAACAACGGAAGATGATTTATATCCTATATATTTTTGTTCCAAATGAATTTTTTTTTTTTTTTTTTTGGGGTGCCAGTTGAACTTAGTCTGCAAGACTCTTGAGTCTTGAAAATGAAAATGAAAAAGAAAAAAAAAAAAAAAAAAGCCTATAGTCATAAAAGAAAAGAAAAAGAAAATTCACTATTGAAAGTCTTAAATGACTTCAATTAACTCAAATACCTCACAAAAGCTGATAATTACTGCTTAACACATGCCATTCTTCCATTTGTTTAGCACACAATTATCTTCATATGATTCAAATGCAATTCATGAATATTTGTAAACGGAAAAAAAAAATATAAAATAAAAGAAGAGAATTAAAGAAAACAAACTTAGAACATTTCCATTAGTTTAGCTAAAACAACATTTAGAGTGTGTTTGGAAAATGATGAAATCCACAGCTTGTTAAAGTTTTTAGATTGTTTTTACTATTATTTATAGGTCTCATTGTACTTATTGGTATTATTTATGGGTCTCACTGTACTATTTAACTAGATTTTTAGTTTTTTTCAGTAAAAAGTTTTCAGTTTCAACTAAATAAGCTATCCTCAAATGGACTTAATAAAAAAAAAAAAAAAAAAAAGTCAACCAAAGCTTTCATACACAAAAAAATCAACCAAAGCTTTCATACATCTGTCACAGTATTTTCACTACTTTGTCCCAAAAACTTAACAGTGAACAGTACAACTAATAAAAATCTTATTTTATTCATACCTCGGGACTGATGGGTTAAAATAAATATTTAAGAAGAAAGAAAATAATATTAAAATAGAATAGTGACACAATACTGAAGTTGACGTAGTTGTTTGTAAATAGTAAATTAACTAACTAACAAAAGTGAGTTTTTTAGATTAAATTTGGTTAAAAACCCGTTGAGATTGATGTGAATGCTTTTACCAATTGTGCTCGGAGCTTATTAGAGAGATGAAAAATCAGAGTAACAGCTTGGTGCAAAATTTGTAAAATAGTATTTGCCCTAACACCCCCTGAACTTTGGAGTAGTTGCACTTACAACTTTTATTTTAGCAAATATAGTACATAAACTTTAGCACCATAGCAAATAGTCCCCTTTAACCTTTTCTTTTGCCAATTTAGTACATAAACTTTGATACTGTAACAATAAAACTCCCTTAACTTCCCCCCTCACCCACCAATTTAACCACTTTTTGCACCAACTAAATTTTAAAAAATGAAAATGAAGGGGTCTTACTGCAACAACATTAAAGTTTAGGGGGTCTATTTGTTACAATACCAAAATTCAAGTACTAAATTGTCTAAAATACAAGTTAAGAGAGTCTATTCATTACAATACTAAAGTTTAAGTACTAAATCGGCTAAAATAAATGTTTAGGGGTGTAAGAGCAACCACCTTAAAGTTCAGGGGGTGTCAGGCATTTCACCCGATATTATTTTAATAGTATTTATTTAAAGTTGCACTATTTTGAAACTACTGGAAATCTATCAATCTAACATTTTTTTTTTAAGTCATGTTTTGGAAACACAATTTTTTAAGTGTTGAAATTGTGTTTCCAAAACATGTTTTGAAAGAAAATGCCATATCCTCAAATAATTTCAAACAATATCAATTTAGAAAATTAATATTACAAAGATATTATTTTGCAAATTTTACCAACAACTCTTTTACAAAACCAAGAGGGGTGCAACAACACCAAGAATAGCAATAAGCATGTGTATTGGGTGCCAACGATTTTGCAATTAGTAGTTTACATTACACTATCAATGTAAGATTTATATTGTAGATTAAATAAATTTGTACAACATTATATACCTTTATGCAAATGTGCAATATTATATACTTTTTGCAATATAATTCTACATTGATGTTTAGTTTATAGTATGAATTTTACATTGATAATACAATGTAAACCAATATTTGTCCTACTATTGATGTTTAATGTATCTGACACACCACTCACAATTTCCAAATCGATAAATTGTGTCATAGCAAAGATGGGTACCAAGCTCACAACACTTGGTCAAGCGCAACTTCTAGTCTAAGGGAAAATCTACCATGCATATAATGCATGTATCTCTCCTCTCACATGGGGATGGACCCCACAAGTGCATGTATCTCTCCTCTCACATGCAACAGATGCATGTAATACCACCTTTTAGTCTAGAAAGGTCTGTTTCATTTACAAGAAAGTGGACACGTGTATGGTTAAAAATCTTACACTGCAATGTTAATTGAATTGGCAATTGGTTTTTTTCTTTTTTCTTTTTCCTTCTCTACTTCCCAGGAACTCTTCTTCTTCACCTATTCTTAATTCTTTATTCAATTGATAAATATTTTGTATAACATATAAAATAGACTATACATTATATGGATAAAGTATATATAGTGATAAAAAATTAATTATATTGTTTTTTATTTGCCCCCTCCCCTCTCAAATGATGAATTTCTGGTTCTGCCATTATGGCAGGTTAAGCTAATGTACACTCATACCCTTCAAACCACACTTCCTCAGTTCCTCAATGGACATATGGCTTGAGCTATGCAAAGAAAGAAAGAATATAAAATAAATACATGGATTAGACCCATTAGGTGGCCAGACCCGGCTAAGTCAAGCTTGCATAAAATTTTTCAGTACCAAAACTATGTCTTTTCAATTTATAAACCCATTTATAGGTAACAATATTTTTATCAACGAGTGGTGGAACTAAAGAGCAAGAACTTTGTATTTTCAAAGAGTCAAATTTAGACTCCAGAGTAGCTATCCATTGAGGGTATTGAGAAGAAACAACATAGGAGGGTGGCATTATATATGTATGATCAATGATAGCTTTATAAAGTTTTGGTTTATGAATGCCATGTTTAGATTTCGTCATAGGGTGTGAATTAATAGAAGAAGGTGGAAGTGGAGTAATAAGCAAGACATATTTTGGAATTGAAGAGGGTGAGGAATGAGTTTTATAGAAGTTTCCTTTTTTATCTTTTTCTTTTTTTTTTTTTTTGAGGAAATTTTATAGACGTTTCCTAGAGAATGAATGAGAACAAGTTTTGTATTCAATGCAATTAAAAAGGATATTTATACAATAATCCCAGAGTACCATAAATGCATATTCCTCCCTTTCACATAATTGTAGATTCCACTAATCAAATTTATGGTGGGACCCACAATTCATGTGAAATGAGAGAGTACACATTTAGGGTATTCCCGGAGTATACAATAATTTTCCCTAGTAGAGGAGTAATGCTACAGCTTCAAATTTTTTTACAAATTGTTGATATCGTCAACATCTTACTGATATTTATGTAGACCCACTATTAACATCACTTTTTCATTTACCAATAACAACTCACCATATCAGCAGTTTGTAAAAAAAAATTGTAAAAAATTTTATATCTCTAACATTACTCCCAATAGAAAGACTTGAAAATTAGGAATTGTTAATACTAATCAAAACATAATTAAATATTTAATTGTCATGTGATCAGGCCGTTACAATAAATACAAACAAACATGAAATGACATTGTTTCTGACATTAGCAATACATAACATATTAGTCGGTCCATCTATCTCATTAGAATTTTGATATCGTTTACTTGTATGTATTGACTTTTAAGTTGACTATTGCAATGACACCATTTTGGGCCTTTCCTCTTCTTCCTCAGTCCACCACTTAGTTACAAAATAGAACTTAAAAAGAGAAAATCTTGTAAAGATTTTTCTTCACTCTCTCAAGCTACTTAATGAAACACACATTGTGCTTGTTCTTAAAGTAAAGAACCCAACCAAAATTTCTCAATACAGATCTCTTAGCCTTAGCAATGTTGTATCTAGGCTTGCTTCTAAGGTCTTGGCTAATAAACTTAAATGTTTATTTCCTCAAATTATTAGTGAGAATTAAAGTGCCTTTATGTCTAATCGGCTTATTACTAATAATGTGTTGGTGGCTTTTGAAACAATGCACCATATTAGCCACAAAAAAAAAAAAGAGTGGTAAGGTGGGTGAAATGGCTTTGAAGTTAGATATGAGTAAGGCATATGACGGGGTGGAATGGGGATGTCTAGAAAAAATTATGCAGAAAATGGGGTTCAATGTGAAGTGGGTAAATATAATGATGAGATGTGTTCACACAGTGTCTTATTCCGTTCTAATCAATGGGAAACCTTGTGGAAATATCACTCTATCTAGGGGGTTATGCCAAGGGGACCCACTCTCTCCATATCTAGTTTTGTTGTGTGTATAAGACTGATCAGCTCTACTTCAGACATTAGTACACCAGGGCCTCCTTAGGGGTGTGGTAGCTTGCCAAGGTGCTCTAGCGATTTCTCATCTGTTCTTTGCTGATGATATCCTTATCTTTTGTAAAGCTACTAGGGACGATTGTTCCAATTTAGAGATGATTTTGGAAACTTATGAGCAAGTGTCGGGGCAACAACTAAATAAGGATAAAACTTCACTATTTTTTAGCAGAAATAGACCTCCAGATATCTAGGATGAAATCAAGACTCGATTTGGAGCAAAAGTCATTCAACAACATGAAAAGTATTTTGGTCTCCCATCATTGGTTGGCAAAAATAAATGTAACACATTTTGACAACTCATTGAAAGGCTGGATAATAAGCTCTCAGGGTGGAAGGAAAAGTTGCTCTCTCACTCTGGAAAATAAATATTAATCAAGACCATGGCTCAAGTAGTACCTACTTATACTATGAGAGTGTTTAAGCTCTTAAATGCGCTATGTGATGAAATGACATCTATGATTCAGAATTTCTGGTAGGGGCAAACACATGAAAGAACTAAAATGGCTTGGTTAAGCTGGGCAAAATGTGTCTTCCGAAAGAAGAAGGGGGATTGGGTTTTCAGGATTTAAAGGCTTTCAATCTTGCTTTACTGGCCAAACAGGGTTGGAGATTACAGAATTCTACAAATATTTTAGTCCACAAAGTGTTTAAAGCTTGATATTTTCCGAATGGAAACTTCCTTTCTGCTGAGTTGGGTCATCATCCTTCATATGCATGGAGAAGCATTATGTTGGCCTAAACAATTGTGCAAAAGGGTTGTCGTTGGCAGGTGGGGAATAGGGACTCTATTGAGTTATGGTTTGATAAGTGGTTACCGACACCATCTAGTTTCAGACTCACTTCACCACCGGTTGGATTACCTATTGATGTAAATGTCAGTTCAATCATCAACCCCCATTCAATTCTTAGTAAGCGGATGTGATCAGACAAGCTTTCTCCCTCGATGATGCTACTACAATTTTATGCATGCCCTTGAGCTCTAGATGCACAATTATCAAATAATTTGGGTGTACACACCTAAGGGACACTTCACCGCGAGCAGTGCTTACAAAGTGGCTCTTTCATCCATATTGGATCCTCTTCTTGAAGCTTCGAATGGGCAGAACTATAAGAAATTCTGGAAATCGTTACGGGGTTTCAATGTGCCTAATAAGATTAAAAACTTTGCATGGCAGGTTAGTCATAATATACTCCCCACTAAGGCTAATCTCTATCATCGGAAGATCATTAATGATTTGACTTGCGAGGCTTGTGGTTTAGGAGTTGAAAGTAGTGGCCATTTATTCTAGTCATGTCCCAAGGCTCAAGATGTCTGGAAGCTCTCAAGTCTCCTATTGGACATGCGAGGTGTCCATTTGCCAAAATTCATTAATTTTCTATGGTACCTAAAGTTCGTACATGTAGGCGATAAGGTGCTAGAGTTAGCTATTACTATAGCATGCAATATTTCGTTTAATCGAAACCAAGTTAGGCATGGCCAGTCATGCCAATCTGCAGCCGTGATTTTACGTAAAGCGAGATCATTGATTGACGAATTTCAAGTCTCTAACTTTCGGCCTTCACTGCCAGTAGTGAAAGAAGTGGAAATATGGGTCAATCGAAAACCTCCCTGGTACAAAGTCAATATTGATGGGGCTGTCTTTCAGCAATAACTAGCCTTAGGAGTGGGAACTTTATTTCGGGATCATGTAGGAAGAGTTGTAGCCTTACTTCTTTCATTGACGGGGCTCCATCCCTCTATCCTTCCCTCAGCTAGGTATGGTAAGGACAACCTTGAATCGCAGTTTTCATGCTCATACCAACCTTCATTCAATACAGGTAGGGTGAGAATGAAATTAGAAGGGTAGAGAACCCCTAAGATAAAGCAGTCAACATCCACCCCAATTCTATCTTATTCCGGGTGGGAAAAAAGAGAAGTTTGCCATCAACCCATTGACAAGATCAAACATCGGATCACGCATTAAGCAAGAAACTACACTCTCGTTTGGACCAATGGAAGTCGAAGCTAAAGCTTTTGAAGAAGCCGTTGATTTTTCTTGGGATGTTGGTGTTCGAGATGTCCCCCTGTGGCCATATTTAACATTATTTCTAGAATTCACCGTAGATTGCAAGCTTTTTGATATGTGCAAGTGTCCCATGTGAGGAGGGAAGGAAATAAACCGGTGCATATTTTAGCTCATTATGCCAAAGGATTAGATAGTTATGTAACTTGGGTAGTAGGGGATCCAATTCTTATTGAGTCAGCATTGGCTCGTGATGTATTGAATTTATCTTCATCTTAATAAAGTTATGAGTCTTTTCATCAAAAAAAAAAAAGATTAAAGACACCAATTGACACCTATTAAGTATTAACACCAAAAACTTGTTCTCCATTCCTCTACTACATTAACATGGATTTATCTCATGAAATATAAATTTGAAATTAGACTTCTTTCTATACCATGATCTGCACTCAGTTTAACACCAAAATTAACGACATTGCAACCGATAATGCACAAGAGTTCCTTATGAAAGATTTCTTTATAACTCATGGCATAATACATCAACATTAATGTTTTTCGATTACACAACAAAATTCTGATGTGGAAATGAAACATCGACACATTTTGAGTATAGCCAGAGCTCTTAGATTTTAATCTAATATGCCTTTTTATTTATGGGGTGAATGTTCTTTGACTACAGTGTGTTGAAGGCTAAAATTTCACATTCCATGAAAAGTAAAGAAGGCCCAATTCAAGCAACAAGAAGAATCAACATTAAGACCCTATTTATGTTCAGATTTCCAGCAAAAAGGTCATTAAAAAGTCCAGCAAAATTCAGTGAAAGAACTGGGCCGAGATACCCAGAGGCTCAGGATCCTCGGGACGTGCAGCACAGCTAACGTGGGATTGAGACAGCTCAAAAGGGTTACCACGAAATACAATAAATGAAGAACAGATATGTCCTTCTCAATCACCCAGTGGTACAGCAAAGAACCAGAAACTTGGAGAGTGACAATTCATGAATAAAAAGCTGGTACATCGAGAAACCCAGAATGAAGAACTATAAAGGGAAGTGGTTGGGAAAACTTTCAACCCAGCAGAAATGGATTCTGCTCACTTGGGAAAAATGACAGCAAGAAGGACAGCCAAAAAGCTTAGTCTAAAAGGTAAAAAGCCTTGAAAGAAGAAAGGGTGAAGGTTAGCTCTCCAAGGACGCCCCGAAATGGAAAGTCAGCAAGTGAATTTTAGAGAAACAGTATTAAAAGATGAAAATCATGAGAAAAAAAAGGAAGAGACGAGCCCCTAAGAAAATGTCACAGCACGAGCTCTGAGGGGCAAAAGAGAGAAATCACTAGTACCTCAGAACCCTAGAAAACATGCTATAAAAGGAAGAGAAAACCCATGTTGAAGGGGGGAGGATTTTCAGTAGGAAGAATATCAAAACAGAGTCATTAGAACTCTGTAAAATTTAAGAAAAACAGAGGAATGTCTCCCGGTATCCCAGAAACAGCCACTATAGCACATACTTGGATTCAAAAGGATTCAAACTTTGCAAGTCTTAGAGGCTTGAATAGCCATCAAAGTCTGTAATTTTTGAGCTTATTTGAACCTTGTATCACGTCTTAGTGAGCACATTTGTAATCCACAATCAAGAAAAATAATGAAATATCTCATATTGATTTGAGAATTTCTAACAATTACTTTGCATATTTCTTTATTATATTATCTTCCTTTACTACTTCTTGCTGCTCAATATATATTCTTGCTTGTAAAGCTGAGTCCTTGCCCAAGCAAAGCCACTCAGACTTGAGTTCCAAATCCCACAAGTCTTGTGCAAAAGCATAAGTCTGTGAGAATTGGGGCCAAGATCCTCGTGGCTGAATCATCCTTATGAAATTCATTTACATATATGTATACGTATTAATATATATATATATATATATATCCTAATCTAAGAAACTAACAATTATTTGAAGATATGTGCATTGTATAGTTGTTCTTGTGTAGGACCTATAGAGGTAAAAGGAAAGGACAAAACTCCATTGCATAACAAGCATGGAGAAAGATTGTATAGTGCAGAGAACCAGAGATTCTGAGTTCTTACAGGCCTAATACGCCCCGAGATCCCACGACAGTACGCCCGGGGAGGAATCGCATTTTTGCCTTGAGGAGATTTATGTGACTTGCGCACAACTTGGTTCGTAATCAGCCCCCATTTAGCTGCGGTGAACCAAGCCCAGTCCACCAAAACACAACTATTTTGGCCCAGGATCCTTGGGCCTATGTGCTAAAGAAAAAAGCACTCTCACATTTTGGCGACTCCACTAGGGACTGGGAAAAAGGAGAGGGAAAAAGCAGTCCCTTCGCAAGCACAGCTCCAAAGCTAGGAAACACCTAGAGGAAGGAAAGTTCCTCTTAGTGCATTCAACATCAACATCCCAAAAATGCGGGTTCCTCCAACAAATGTTCTACCGAGGGACTCTATATAAAATTTTGGGGAATTTCCCAACACAAGATAAGTTTTATGCGTTATTATTTTCTCTGCTTTACAATTTGAACATAATGGATCATTGCCCTGCTTTTTAAAAGAAAAACAGGGGGTCATGTAGTAATATTTAAACAATCATAATATTGTCTCATTGCTTTAAAGAAAAATAGAGAAGTGAACAAATGAAATATATTGATGAAATGAAGATTCTATGAGCTACATAATAGAGAAATGGCCCCACATTTGGGGGCTAATGTATTCTTTCTTTTAAAAAAAAATTCATGATATTGTTTAATTTGTTTAAAAAGAAAAAGAAGAAAGAGAAGTAAGTGAATCAAAGAGATCTGATAAAATGTAAATTACATAGCAAAACAATTTCCTCACGTTGTGGGGCTAAATAATTTTGCAGCAACTTGATAATAATATCATATGGCGCAGGTTAACAAAATGGACAAGTTCCTTAGCTCCATGATCCCAGCAAAGTCTAGGAGATCCTTGACTCCAGGAAAGCAAAGCCTAAGAAATCCTTGGTTCCAACAAATCTGAGGAGATCCTTTATTCCAGCAAGGCTGAGCACATCCTTAATTCCAGCAAAGTCTAGGAGATCCTTGACTCCAGGAAAGCAAAGCTAAGGAGATCGTTGATGCCAACAAAGCAGAGGAGATCCTTTATTCCAGCAAGGCTGAGTACATCCTTTATTCCAGCAAGGCTGTGTACATCCTTAATTCCAGTAAAGTCTAGGGGATCCTGGACTCCAGGAAAGCAAAGCCTGGGAGATCCTTGATCCCAACAAAGCTGAGGAGATCCTTGATCCTAACAAGGCTGAAGAGATCCTTGATCCCAATAAAGCTGAGGAGATCCTTTATTCCAGCAAGGCTGAGTGCATTCTTAATTTCAGCAAAGTCTAAGAGATCCTTGACTCTAGGAAAGTAAAGCCTGGGAGATCCTTGATCCCAACAAAGCTGAGGAGATCCTTAATTCCAGCAAGGCTAAGTACACCCTCAATTTCAGCAAAGCCTAAGAGATCGTTGGTTCCAGCAAAGGCGAAGTATTTCCACGAATCTAGCAAAGTAAAATGGTTATAAAAAAAATGGAGGCATCCGAAAATGGATAGAAGTTCCATAATAGCATCAAGAGAAAGTGGATCAAGCATGATTCAACAACCGCCTCATGTCTTGGGGGCTAAAGCCTATTATGCAGTGGACTTAAATATATTTTGAAGAAAATCAATAGAAACACTATATTGCAAGTCAGCAGCAAAATCAACATTATTGAAAACTCAACAACTATACAGTGCATCTATCATCTCTTGCAGCTCAATGATTGGGCTCACCCATGGAAATAACAAGATTTGGAGGAGATACAGAGACCATTGAAGAACACCTACAACTAGCTCTAAAGGCCAACCACAACATCACAAGTATTGTCTGATCCTCTCAATGTACCATTAACACGTGAAAGAGGGATTGAATGGGAAGCCCATAAAAGTCGCTGCCAATCTTAGTCCTTTCATCCAGCACATAATAAACTTTGTGGAAAATATACTTTATGATGAATCGGCTCCAGCTGAAGAATATCTCATTGTTAGGATCCCGGGGGCTCCTATCGCAGAAGAAGAAGAAACCTGGAGGGAAAGCAGAATATTGCTTATGAAGGCACGCAGGACCTGAATGTAGCCTACAAGAGGATCTCGGACCACCATCTTACATGATAGCCCAGGAAGAGATCCTGGAGGAACCTGGGGATACGATGAGTCAGAATTTCCCATTTCCAGGATCCCGAGGGGTTCCCATCCTAGAAGAAGGAAGCAATGCCCATGGTTTGAGGGATCCCTTGGACAGAAAAAGAAAGAAGGAAGAAGGCTAATATACTGTTTACGAAGATCCTGGAGAAACTTACAGATATGGAAAGGAAGACATAAATTCTACCAAAGGAAAAACTAGAAGAGGTGAACTTGGGGGCTGACGCAAGGAACCCAGGGCTCATCCTAATCAGCAGTTAGTACAGAAAAAAGAGCAACTAGTGGAGCTATTGAAAAAATATGAAGATTTATTGGCGTGAACTCTTTCAAATTAAATAAGGCACGTCCAAAGGATAAATTTCCTTTGCCTAACATCGATCTCCTCATAGATCCAACTAAGGCAACAACAATATCAACCATGAAGAGGCATGCCATGATCAGGGAACTCAAGAGCTTCTTAGAAAGAGTTTCTTACATTAGGAAGTTCACACCAAGACCAACCTTGGTCAGTAGTGGACTATCCAAACTGTTGAAAAAGGAGAATATTTTCATATGGGGAGTTGAGCAACCAAATGTCTTTCATAAAACTTCAACAGATCATGAGTCATTTGCCTACCATATGGGTACTATCCATGGCAAAATCACTATTGTTGTACCTGGGATCTTGATCCCAAGCATACAAAGCATTGAAGGACACTAAAATGAGGTATCCCAATATAGAAAGGGCGTGTATGGCAGTTATGCATCTCAACAACTGAATCATTACTTTTCATCCCACCAAATCCTGTTGGTGACAAGCTCTCATCCAATAAAAACCCTCCTCGATCAGCCCTTGCAAGCTTGAAGAGTAGCCAGGTGGTTAATATTAATTTTCCAAAACAACATAGGTCTGAAGGATCCCCATAGCTATCAACAGCTAAGTTGTAACAAACTCACTGACCCAGTTCCCCGAAGAAGAGAAATACCTATTAAGTGAGAAGATCTCTAAAAAAGTAGTAGCGGTAGAGATCCTTGTAAAGAAACAGATTATGAGGTTTGTGAAGACAACCTTCAACGAGCATGCCTAAAGGAAGTCATCCCCTTCCAGGATCCCCGTACGAAGATCCCCCACTTGAAGAAAACACCATGACAGAATCATCTTGGTGGAGCTCCTGGCCATCAGTCCACCAGTGAGAGCAATCTTAGATGACTCATAAAAGAAGATTATTTCCATAAAGGATTTGTTTACAGCTAAGAGAGGACATTTTAGAAGATCCTCGGAGAAGAAAACAAATCCTCAACCCTTTAAAGAAAAGAAAAGAAATCAGTTTAGTGAGCTCACTTGAAAACGAGGGGCTATGAAGGAACTTTTTCTGAAGATCGAAAAATTCAATGGTCATGAACAAATTTTCCAAGTGGCATGGCCTAGGACTTGGGAAAGGGAAAATTTTCCATGTACCTAGCCTAGGACTTGATCAAAACAGAAATTTTCCAAGTAGCATGGCCTAGGACTTGGGAAAAAGCAAATTTTCCATGTACCTAGCCCAGGACTTGAGCAAAACACAAATTTTCCAAGTGGCATGGCCTAGGACTTGGGAAAAGGCAAATTTTCCATGTACCTAGCCCAGAACTTGAGCAGAACAGAATTTTTCCAAGTGGCATGGCCTAGGACTTGGTAAGAGCGAACTTTCCATGTACCTAGCCCAGGACTTGACCAAAATAGATTTTCCCAAGTGACATGGCCTAGGACTTGGTAAGAGCAAACTTTCCATATACCTAGCCAAAGACTTGGCCTAGAACAATTTTTCTAAATACATGGCCCAGAAATTTGCCAAGAGCAAAAGTTTCCAAGTACGACCAAGAAAATGGTAAAAAACAAAAGTTTATGGGTACAAGCTGTAGCACATACCAGTAATAGGTAAAAGTGCAGATTGTAAGCATATCCCAGTCATGGCTACAACTTGTAGCACGTACTAGCACTGAGTACAAACTGTAGTACATACCATCAATAGGTACAAGCCGTAGCATGTCCTAGCAAAGGATGCAAATTGTAAGCAAAGCCCAACGAGGGGTACAAAGAGAAAGAGCCTTGATTGGGTATGAAAACCCAAAAGTGGGTGTGTAAAGTGCACAAGATTGACCTCCTTGAAAGGAATTGGTTCAAGGGAGCCTAAAGAAGCAAGGAATGTGTAACTTAAAATAAAAAAAAAAATAAAAAAATAAAAAAAAAAAAAATTCTAAGAGTACATCACTCGAAGCCACACAAGCATGGATACTTTTGCAAGTCTCTATACAAAGAGATTAGTCAATGACATTACAAACCAGCTAGCGACATTTCCCTCCTCCAACAAGGTGCAAACTCACCAAAGGCTTGGAGGTATTTCGACTCAACAAAAGAAAGTTCATCCCATGAAGGAAGTGTAGCAATTCCTTTGGAGTTTCCCTCAAGAATTATTTGATCTACACATTGGTTCTACAAACTAGAAAAGTGTCCAAAAACAATTTATTTTCTCGCGCGTGGGCTACAGGTAACCCACGAGCTCAGGGGGCTAATGTTGAAGGCTAAAATTTCACATTCCATGAAAAGTAAAGAAGGCCCAATTCAAGCAGCAAGAAGAATCAACATTAAGGCCCTATTTATGTTCAGATTTCCAGCAAAAAGGTCATTAAAAAGTCCAGTAAAATTCAGTGAAAGAACTGGGCCGGGATACCCAGAGGCTCGGGATCCTCGGGACGTGCAGCACAGCTAACGTGGGATTGAGACAGCTCAAAAGGGTTACCACGAAATACAATAAATGAAGAACAGATATGTCCTTCTCAAGCATCCAGTGGTACAGTAAAGAACCAGAAACTTGGAGAGTGACAATTCATGAATAAAAAGCTGGTACATCGAGAAACCCAGAATGAAGAACTATAAAGGGAAGTGGTTGGGAAAACTTTCAACCCAGCAGAAATGGATTCTGCTCACTTGGGAAAAATGACAGCAAGAAGGACAGCCAAAAAGCTTAGTCTAAAAGGTAAAAAGCCTTGAAAGAAGAAAGGGTGAAGGTTAGCTCTCCAAGGACGCCCCGAAATGGAAAGTCAGCAAGTGAATTTTAGAGAAACAGTATTAAAAGATGAAAACCATGAGAAAAAAAAAGGAAGAGACGAGCCCCTAAGAAAATGTCACAGCACGAGCTCTGAGGGGCAAAAAAGAGAAATCACTAGTACCTCAGAGCCCTAGAAAACACGCTATAAAAGGAAGAGATAACCCATGTTGAAGGGGGAGGATTTTCAGTAGGAAGAATATCAAAACAGAGTCATTAGAACTCTGTAAAATTTAAGAAAAACAGAGGAATGTCTCCCGGTATCCCAGAAACAGCCACTATAGCACATACTTGGATTCAAAAGGATTCAAACTTTGCAAGTCTTAGAGGCTTGAATAGCCATCAAAGTCTGTAATTTTTGAGCTTATTTGAACCTTGTATCACGTCTTAGTGAGCACATTTGTAATCCACAATCAAGAAAAATAATGAAATATCTCATATTGATTTGAGAATTTCTAACAATTACTTTGCATATTTCTTTATTATATTATCTTCCTTTACTACTTCTTGCTGCTCAATATATATTCTTGCTTGTAAAGCTGAGTCTCTGCCCAAGCAAAGCCACTCAGACTTGAGTTCCAAATCCCACAAGTCTTGTGCAAAAGCATAAGTCTGTGAGAATTGGGGCCAGGATCCTCGTGGCTGAATCATCCTTATGAAATTCATTTACATATATGTATACGTATTAATATATATATATATATATATATATATATATAAATATATATCCTAATCTAAGAAACTAACAATTATTTGAAGATATGTGCATTGTATAGTTGTTCTTGTGTAGGACCTATAGAGGTAAAATGAAAGAACAAAACTCCATTGCATAACAAGCATGGAGAAAGATTGTATAGTGCAGAGAACCAGAGATTCTGAGTTCTTACAGGCCTAATATGCCCCGGGATCCCACGACAGTACGTCCCAGGATCCCACGACAGTACGCCCAGGGAGGAATCGCATTTTTGCCTTGAGGAGATTTATGTGACTTACGCACAACTTAGTTCGTAATCAGCCCCCATTTAGCTGCGGTGAACCAAGCCCAGTCCACCAAAACACAACTATTTTGGCCCAGGATCCTTGGGCCTGTGTGCTAAAGAAAAAAACACTCTCACACAGTGCATCTCATTAATAGATTATCCTCATCTATTCTTCAAAACAAATTACCATATGCAAAATTGTACAATTAAACTCTTTCCTATTCTCATCTCAAAGTTTTTGGTTACTTATGCTTTGCATCTACTTTGAGTCATAATATATCTAAGTTCAATCCCAGATCCAAATCTTGTGTAAAAGGTTATAAACTCTTATATCTTACTACAAAGCATATTTTCGTTTCTAGAGATGTGGTGTTTCATGAAACCACCTTCCCATTCATTTCTTCAAATTCTTCCTTATCATCTCATTCTTCAATTCCTTTACCTCATCTTTTCCCAATGATTTTGTTGAATAGTTTTCCACTCCCTATGTGATTGATAGCACTGATCCTACAGCTGCTCTCACTTCCGCTGGTACTATAACTAATGCAGAACCTACAATCAATTTAGAATCTGCAAATAATGCAGAGCTTGTAGCTGAAATAGGTTATGCACATGTTATAAATGATACAAATATTACTCCATCACTTGATGCTAAATACTTCTAATCTACCTTTAAGAAGGTTTCAAAGAATTTCTAAACCACCACCTTATTTGCAATCTTATAAGTGTAGTTTAGTTACTTGTGCAAACCAAACTCAGTACAATTCATCCATTGTGCCAGGTAAGCAATATCCTTTAGAACACTATCTTGATTCTACTAAATTGTTTTCTACATACAAACATTTTTGTCCCCTTATCTCTACTACTCATGAACCTAAATATTATCAAGAAGCTTTCTAAGATCCCATGTGGTAGGAAGCTATGGTAGCTGAGATTACAGCTTTAAAATCTAACCATACGGGTTTATAAGGTTAAGTATAAATCTAATGGTACCATAGAAAGATATAAAGCCAGGCTTGCTGCCAAATGCTTCACTTAACAAGAAGGTCTAGATTTCAATGAAACGTTTTCTCTGGTTGCTAAAATCGTTACGGTTATGAATTTCCTTGCTATTTCTACTCCAAGAGGCTAGTTTTTAATACACTGGATGTTAATAATTCTTTCCTTCATAGAGAGATTCATGAAGATGTATGCAACTTCCTCAAGCACTTCACAACAAGGGGAGTTAGTGTACAAATTGAATAAATCTTTATATGGGCTAGGGACGGAGCTAGAGCTTTGAGTTAAGGGGGGGTGGCTTTACTGTTGGTTGTGTACAACGATTTCAACCTTTGACTCTGCTACTACTTAGCTAATGAGGATTTTTTTTTTTGGTAAGAACAAAATTATTTTTGTTTATAATTTTTTAAATGGCAAGATTGTTTATTTTAAATAAAATTGGTTAATTGAGCTTAATTTTTCAAAAAAGTTTTACTAATGGTAATTTTTGTCGTTGCGCTATTTTTTTTGGGCTTATATATATATTTTGTTTTAGATTTTAGATCTATAAATTTTTTTATAGTCACTAAAATGAGGAAAATGCTAGCGCTACAAACTTTTTATTATTATAAATTATTGATGTAATAAGTGGTTACTAGTAAGGAAAAAAAATGATGTGAGTAGTGGGTCCATGTGTGAACCAATAAGAATTTGCTATCAAAACAGTTTGTAAAAATGTTGTAAAAAAGTTTGTGAGTATAGCATTACTCTTAAAAGAATCAATGTTATTGTTTAAGGGGGAAAAATGTAATTTTATATAACAAAATTGCTAAAATTAGTACATATATATATATATATATAATAATTTTTTTTTTTTTTAATTTAGGGGCCATTGCCCCCCTTTTAAAAAAAGAAAATTTCCTAGTCCAAAGCTAGCTACATCCTTGATATGGGCTAAAACAAGCATCCAGATGGGGCTATTACTCTTGTCAAACATGGCTAATATGATGACTGTTAAGCTTGATAACACAAATTACATTGTGTGGAAGCACCAAATCACTATGGTCTTGGAAACGTATTTGTTGTTTGAGCTTTTGGAGGAGCCTTAATTGATTCCAGAAAAGTATTTGAAGGATCTTTCTAGATCAATCACTACAATCTTGAATCCAAATTATGTCAATTCTACTCTTTCACCTTCCATTTTAGCCTTGACTATAGGTTGCATTGCTGCAATGGAAGCGTGGAAAGTTCTAGAGAATAGGTTTTTATTTATTTCTAGATTATTTGTCACGAATCTCAGAGCTACATAACATCAAGAAAGGCACAGACTCTGTGGATCTTTATCTACAGAAATAAGGATAGTTCGAGACAAGCTTTTGGCTGTAGGTGTCATAGTAGATGATGAAGAATTATTGCATATAGCAATCAAGGGGCTTCCTAAGGATTATAATGCCTTTAGGTCTGCCATAAGAACCAGAAGCATTCAACTAAGCTTTAATGAAATAGCAACAATGCTGAATGCTGAAAAAGAATACTTAAATGAGGGTTTAGATGTTAAAGATCCAGTCTTTGCTATGGCTGCTTTATCAAATTCAAGGCCTAACACTAATTCAAGCTACAATCAGTCTTTCAATCAATCCTATAATAGAGGAAGAGGTCTGTGAGAGTGTCTTTTTTTTGGGATACTCAGGCCCAAGGATCCCGAGCCTGAATGAAAAAAGAAAGGATTTGGTGGACTGGGCCTTGACTCACCGCAGCTAAATGGCTGTTTAAGAATCAAGTGAATGCAGAGAATACTCCTAACAACATACAAAAAATGACAAACAAGGATATTGAGGAGTGCCAGAAATTAACAACGTAAGCTCAGAAAGAAAGAAAAGCAGGATTAGCAAGACGATAAAAAAAAAGTACTGTGGGGATCCTGGGAATTATGAAACAGTATTTCATTAAGGCATTATCTGTTTGATTACAGAAAGCTCACTAGGACGTGATACAAGGTCCAATCGAGCTCAAAAATTGCAGCCTTGAATGGCTATTTCAGCCTTCAAAACTTGCGAAGTTTGATTCTCGTTGAATCCGAGTATGTACCATAGTTGCTTTTACAGGATATCGGGAAGTAGTATTCGTTTTTCCCTTAGTAATTTTCTTTCTGCACAGATTTTCTGATAGTTTTTCCTAGAAAATCTCTTCTTTCTTATGTTTCTTTCTTTTTTTCTCGCTGCTTTCTTCACAACCCATCCCCTCCTTTTATAATGGAGTTTTCTGGGCGTCCCGGGGAACCGAGCACGTCTTGTCCCTGTTGTCTTGGTAAGTCCCTTTTCCGCTTCTTCTTATTCTTTCCTTTTCTTGGTTCTGATTCTTTTGAAAGCTTCTTGTTGGCTATCTTCTTTGGGAGTGCTGAGGTATGCCCTTCTCGGCATCCCCACTTCTAATGCCTTCAGCTTTTCCTTTTCTTTCCTATTTGGGCGGAATCCCATCCTGCCTTTTTTAAAGATCGTTTGTTGTCATCCTTCTTCCCTGTCTTGGTTCCCCGAGGACTCTTCTATCTGTGCCGTGAGAAGTCGCTCGCGTTTTTTGCTTTTTTCTTTGTTTTTCTCTTTCTTTTTTCTTTCTCTGTCTTCTTTCTATCGAGCTGTCCCGATCTTCCTTCTTCTTTGTGCCTGAAAGGATCCGCGTCTATTGATGGTGCCTGAGGATCCTTGCTTCTTATATTTTGCCGTGATCTTTTTTTTGGATGCTTTTCTTTTCTGGGCTTCGGGATCCTCTGGACCGTTCGTATAATCCCTTTGGACTTGGCTTGGTTTTTCCTTCTGGGCTTAACTCATTCTTTTTGGGCTTAGCTTATTCTTTCTTGGGCTTATTTTACTATGATTTTTTTAGACCTCAACAAGGTCAAGGCAATTATTGTTGAAGATACTGATCATCTTAGACCTAAGCCAAGATTGAAGCAAGCTACTGAAGCATAATTTGATTGGATTAGGGATTGTAGTGCCAGAGGTTGAAGATGTACATTTGGGAGTTACTGTTGGAGACCGTTGCAAATTTGAATTATAATGACACATGAAACGCAACGGTATCATCTCTCTTATATGTATCTGATTCTTAAGCTTGAAATGGTGTCGTATTGTCACTGTTCCAAGTCAGGTTTAGTTAGAGTTTTGGCGTGTAATACAGTTACAGTTTGTTGGATTCTGTTTCCTTGATTCACGGGCTTGATCTGCATAATGTGGAAAGATAGCTATGAGTTTTAGTATGATCTTTGTACTATATAAACTCTTGTACTCTATAGTTTTTAATTAAGCAAGATTTCACAGTTTCAATCTTTGCACTCTCTCTCTCTCTCTCTCTTCTTCTTCCTTAGCTTCTTTGCTCATTGCAAGTTTTTGTGTTGCTTTACTTCTTTCACTTGCTTCAATTACAAATCATATCATACTTAGTTTTTCTTCATGGTATCAGAGCTAGAGAGTCCTACTCAAGCTCCATCAATGGCGACTTCTGCTCTAGCTTAGAATTCTTTTATGGCAGCTTCAACTTCTTCAGGTTCAGTGAATATAATGAATCAACCACTGCTATTTCTCTCAAATATGTCCAACATGATTTCAGTGAAGTTGGACAATATGAATTATATTGTTTGGAAACATTAGATTACAATGGTGTTAGAGACTTATTCTCTCTTTGAATTGTTGGAAGATCCACAATTGACTCCTGAGAAGTTCTTACAAGATCTTTCTGGATCTTATACATCGGTGTTGAATCCAGATTATTTGCTCTGGAGGTCCAAAGAAAAGGCTTTGCTCACGTTTATAAGCTCCACCTTATCACCTTCAATCCTAGCACTTACAATGGTATGCTCCACAGCTATGGTGGTCTAGAAGGTTCTGGAAAATAGGTTTTCTTCAATTTCTTGTTCACATATTCTAAATCTCAAAGGTGAATTACACAATATCAAGATAGGAGTAGACTTTGTTGATGTGTATTTGCAAAAGCTTAAAGTAGTTAGAGATAAACTACTAGTTGTTGGTGTGATCATTGATAATGAAGAGCTTCTTCACATCACAATCAAAAGTTTACCAAAAGAATATAATGCTTTCAGGTCAGCTATAAGGACCAGAAGCACACTTTTGAGTTTTGATGAACTCTCTACCTTGTTGAATGCTGAAAAGGAGTCACTCAATGAGACTCTTGATAGTACAGATCAAGTCTTTGAAATGGCAGCTACTACCAATAACAAGTCTAATGGAAATTTCAATCAGTTCAACAGAGGAAGAGGTAGAGGGAACTACAATAATAGAGGTGGAAGAGGAGGTAAAGGCTCCAGTAATCAGTCACCTCATTCTCATCCTTTTCAATTCTCTCATTTCCAACAGAATTAGTCTAATTCCACTACTGCAAGTTCCAAATAAAGAGACCAACTTGCCAAATCTATGGTAAACTTGGACGCATAGCAATTGATTGTTATCACAAGATGGACTATGCTTATCAAGGCCAGCATCCACCTACTAAATTAGCTACAATGGCCACTGCTTCTAATCCATACCTTTCACCAGATCAACCATGGCTAGTTGATAGTGCAGCCACAGACCATGTAACCTTAAGTTTGAATCAACTCAGCTTTCCAAAGCCTTACACTGGTTCTGATCATCTCACTGTAGGAAATGGTCAGGCCTTACCTATTACTCAAACAAGTAATACTCTTATTCCCTCTTCCTTTTCCACTCTTCATCTAAAGAATGTGCTAAGGGTTCCTTCCATTTCATCTTCTTGCCTTAGTTCATAAAATATGCCATGACAACCATTGTTGGTGTTATTTTGATGAACATTTTCTTTCCATTCAGGCTTTGGCCATGGCGAAAGTTCTATACCAGGGCAAGAGTGAAGATGGAGTATATCCCATCTATGCTCACAAGGCTCCACATCTTGTTTTAGCTTCTAAAGCTTGCAATAATGCTGCGAAAACCAACACTTGTATTGGTTTCAATAAAATTCTGTGGCATATGAGACTTGGCCATCCTAATGATCAAGTTCTTAAATTTCTTTTTCCTGATGTAAAATCTGTACTCAATAATTGTGCATCAAGCATTCACAATTGTATTCCTTGTTTACATGGTAAAATGCACAATCTTCCTTTTCCCAAATCTCAATTTCATGCTTCTTTTCCCTTTGAATTAGTGCATTCTGATGCCTGGGGTCCTGCTCCAGTGACTTCTATTGATGATTATAGATACTATGTCTTGTTTGTTGATCACTTCACACAATTCACTTGGATTTTTCTGCTTAAAGCTAAATCTGAAGTTTTTTCTAAGTTTGTGTTGTTTAAAGCCATGGTGGAAACTCAATACTCAACTAAAATCAGAACCTTGAGATTTGATGGTGGAGGTGAATATACCTCTTATGCCTTTAAAACCTATCTTCAACAACATGATATTATCCATCAAATTTCCTGTCCCTACACTTCCCAAAAAAATGGCTTGGTTGAGAGGAAACACAAGCATTTAATTGAAACTACAATCACTATGTTGTCTCAAGCCTCCATGCCTCACACTTACTGGTCTTATGTAGTGCTTACTACAGTCACACTTGTAAATTCGCTACCAACACCTGTCTTGCAATATGTCTCCCCATGGTTCAAACTTTATTCTACCTGACTTGATCTGTCTTAACTTAGGGTCTTTGGTTGTGCTTGTTACCCCAACCTCAGAGTTTATACTTCTCATAAACTTGAGCCAAGGACCAAAGAGTGTGTTTTTCTAGAGTACTCTCCTACTTGTAAGGTTTATCTGTGTCTTGATCTTCAGTCTTCATCACTTCATACTTCCAGGCACCCTTACATAGTCCTACTTCTTCACTCTCAGACTTATCTGCCTCTCTGTGGTTATCAAATCTGCTCTTCCTTCATTCTTCTAATCATCCTTCTCTTCTTGGTCCTTTCACTCCATCCTCTTCACATATGTCCAGACCTACCCTCTCCCATCTTCCTCCTTAACCTCAGTCACCCTCTCCCAATATTCACCATTCTCAACCTAGTCTTCCTTCTCCCTTACCAGTCTACACCCACTCTTATTCTCAAGACTTATCAATTTCCACTCTTCCTAATCTTTCTACTACTGCTTTGCCTGACTCCTTTACTATTAATTCCTTACCACCTTCTCTTCCTCCTACTAACCACTATCCTATGTAAACTAGGTCCAAGAGTGGTATTACCAAACCCAAACCTAAGTTCTGTTATAAATCTGTTCTTGATTGTACATACATAGAACCACCATCCTATAAAGTTGCCTCCTAATATCCCCAATGGTGTGAAGCTATGGATGTTGAATTTCAGGCTTTACAAAGGCAAAATACATGGTCTTTGGTTCCTGCTCCTCTTCATGCTAATCTGGTTGGGTGTAAGTGGGTGTTTAAGTTGAAGTTAAACAGTGATGGGTCTATTGCTCATTACAAGGCTAGGTTTGTGGCTAAATGTTTTCATCAGCAACCAAGAATTGACTACTTTAAGACTTTTAGCCCTGTCATCAAGCCAGCCACTGTGAGATTGATCCTTGCAATTGTTGTGAGTTGCAATTGGCCCTTGAGGCAATTAGATGTTTCTAATGCCTTTCTTCATGGTCATCTCAAGAAGGAAGTCTTCATGCAGCAATCACCAGGTTATGTTGATGCTGCTCATCCCCATTATGTGTGCAAATTGCACAAATCTCTCTATGGATTTAAGCAAGCCCCAAGGGCATGGTTTGAAAGGTTTACCTTTCATCTTTTGTACCTTGGTTTTGTTGCTTCTATGGCTGATAGTTATTTGTTTATCTATCATGATCATGGCACCATCATCTACTTCCTGTTCTATGTAGATGATATCATCATCACAAGCAAGAGATCATCCCATATCTCTTCTCTCATTGCTGCTCTTGGTACTGCATTTAAGCTCAAGGACCTTGGTTCTCTTCATTACTTTCTTGGTATTCAGATCACCAGGTCTCAGTTTGGTCTCACTTTTACATAGTCTAAATATGCCTCAGATGTCCTTCACAAATTCCACATGGAGAATGCTAAACCCACTAAGACTCCATGCTGCCCTTCTATGAGATTGGTGCCTCATGATGTGACTCCTCTTTTTAATCCCTCTGAGTATTGTAGCATGGTTGGTGCCCTTTTTTCACTCGGCCTGATCTTGCCTTTAGTGTGCATCAATTGTGTCAACTCATGGCTTCTCCTACTGCTACTCATTTAGAGGCTGCCAAGCGTGTTTTGCGCTACATTCGTGGCACTCTGCATCATGTGATCTCCTTTACTCTTGGCCCTCTTTCTCTTATTGCTTTCTTAGATGCAGACTGGGTTGGAGACCCTTCAGATCGTCATTCCACTTCTGGCTTACTTGTGTTTCTTGGTCCAAGCCCTGTCTCTTGGTCCACTAAGAAACAACCCATTATCTCACGCTCTTCCACAGAAGCTGAATATCGTGCATTGGCTTCCACTGCTACTAAGATTTCTTGGCTGCGCATTCTTTTCAAGGAGTTGCGCATCTTTCTTCCTCACATCCCTGTCTTGTGGTGTGACAATGTCTTTGCGCTTGCTCTTGCTACTAATCCTGTCTTCCATTCTCGCAATAAACATATTAAAGTTGATTATCACTATGTTCGTGAGAAGGTTTTGTGTCATGATTTGAGAATTCGTTTTGTGTTTGGTAAGGATAATCTTGCTGATATCTTCACTAAGCCATTACCTGCTCCTTCATTTCTCTTTCAGCGAGGCAAACTCATGGTGGATTTCTCCCCCTGTCGTTTGAGGGGGGATGTTGAAGATACTAATCATCTTAGACCTAAGCCAAGATTGAAGCAAGCTACTGAAACATGATTTGATTGGATTAGGGATTACAGTGCCAGAGGTTGAAGATGTACATTTGGGAGTTACCGTTGGAGACCGTTGCAGATTTGAATTATAATGACACATGAAACGCACCATTTCTTTTACTTATTATCTAATTCTTAAGCTTGAAACGGTATCGTATTGTCACTGTTCCAAGTCAAGTTTAGTTAGAGTTTTGGCGCATATTACAGTTACAGTCTGTTGGATTCTGTTTCCTTGATTCACAGGCTTGATCCGCATAATGTGGAAAGATAGCTATGAGTTTTAGTTAGGGGTGGCGAAATAAGCCCAAACCCATTTGCCCACCCACTCTAATTGAACCCAAACCCATCCAATAATTAGTTGAGTTAAATGGGCATCAACCCAATTAGTCCCAATGATTATTGGGTTTTAACTAAAAACCCATTGGGCCCCATTTAACCCAAAAATAATATACCCAAATTCAACACAACCCTTCCCAATTAAAAAAAAAAAAAAAAAAAAAAACCCTCAGACTTTTCACTGTTTTAGGTTTTCATTTTCCCTCACTCTTCTTCGTCAAATTCTCTCCGGCAGCGATCTCCGGCGTTTCTACGACGGCGATCACTAGCGTTTCTATAGTGGAGTCGGAGCCACCGGTTTCAGTTTCAGAAGCTGCCACCATCGCTATTTGCTACTCCATTCTCGTCAGCTCAGGGAACTACGATTGCGGAGATGGTGAGTGAGGAACAATGAGTCGATAGCAACGCGAAGAGCCGAGTCAACCTGGACAGAGATCGAATCATCACGCCTTGGTCGCAGGACTTCAACACTTGGTACCTGGATGTCATTGCCAACACTAAGCTCGCTGATTATGGTCCTGTGCGTGGCACCATGGTTATTCACAATGAAATTTTGGAAAACTATTTCTTTGATTTTTGGATTCACAGTGAAATTTTTTTTGGGGGTTTTGTTATTATTTTACCAAATAGCTAGTTTGACTACACCAGAGACAGCTCTCTCTCTCTTTTCATTTTCCTTCATCGTCCTTGAAGAATTTCTATTTGTTTCAAGGACAGTTGCTTTCGAAATTTCAGGAAAGTTTTGAGCTTGAAATGACATTTCTTCATATTTGTTGCACTGTTTGGTTGCCAAGAAAGTGATAGAAAATAGAAAAGAAAAGAAAATATTTTTTTATTTAGATTTTTAATATAATTGCTGATGTGGATGTGCTTATGTGGAATTTTTTAATACCAAGAATGGAGACTAGAGAGAGTGGAAAAGGGAATCCAAGAAAGTGTTGGAGTTTTTCACTTTAGGAGCATTTTGGTAATTTTGATAATTGGGTGGGTTGGGGTTTACCCATAATAATTGGGTTGGGTTGGGTTTGGGTTAGAAGCAATTAGTTAAATGGGTTTTAATTGGATAAATGAATTTTATACACCCAACCCAATTATGCCTACCCCAAACCCGCCTATTTGACACCCCTACTAGTTATAATCGGATCTTTGTAGAATTTTTTTTCTAAATAACAATAAATATTAAAAATTTTAGTTAATTGTCATATTTCAAAACAATATTGAAAACTAGCATCTCGAGTATCTAAAACTCGAGTTCCAAGATAAAAATCGAGTTTTTAAGTCTCGATTTGTATGTGGATTAGTTTAAAGTGGGAAAAAATTAAGCTGAAAATCGAGTTTTAAAGACTCGATTTCCATAAATTGAATAAAAACGCCGCTATAGGTCTATAAAACGTCACTATAGGGCTTAAAAACGCCACTATAGGACTCCATAAATCTGTACTTAAGAAAAAAAAATTTCCAGGAAAACGCCGCTTTAGGGCTTTAAAACGTCACTGAAAGGCTTAAAAACGCCACTATAGGTGAAATTTTTTTCGCATGAAACTCGAGTCTTAAAGACTCGAGATCTATGGGAACTTTTTCTAATATGAATCTCGAGTTTCTAAAACTCGAGATGCTACTTTCCTTTATTGTTTCAAACGTTGCCTAACTAACTATATACAATTCTTTTGCATTGCTGTTTTGCACATTACCTCATCTTTGTACTATATAAACTCTTGTACTCTACAGTTTTTAATTAAGCAAGATTTCACAGTTTCAATCTTTGCTCTCTTCTTCTTCCTTAGTTTCTTTGCTCATTGTTAGTTTCTGTGTTGCTTTACTTCTTTCACTTGCTTCAATTACAAATCATATCAAAGTTTGTTTTTCTTCAATTACAACAATAGAGGAGGTCGAGGAAGAGGGCTCCAATACATCATCAAATCAGTTCAATCCATTCTCTCAAAACTAGTCCACTGGTGCAAGATCAGAACCATCATTTTAATTTCCCCCAAAATCTCAATTAGGCAAACATTTTGCGATAGATTGTTCATATGGGATTACAGGGGTTTTATGACTTTTTTTAAGTTGTTAATCTCAGTCAATAACGATTTATGCAATCGATTCAAAATCCTATCCAACATCATTTCAAAGTTTTTTCGAAATTAGCCTCGCGTAGCATTGACGCTAACAAGTTGTTCCTCACTTGAGAACCTTCTACCAGCTCCTCTTGAGTTGAAACTTGCACATTGTGCAGATTCAATACCACCAAATTCACCAAGGCGATCTTCCACTATCTCAGTTCTCTCTCAATCTCGTCTTGCGCACTCTACCCCTCTCACTGTTTTCAACTAGGATTTTAACTCAACATGATATATATATATATATATATTAAAGAATACATATAACCCATGACATTTGAATTCTTGACTGTAAGTGTGTCATCTATATTTTATTTTTGCAATTTGCAACAACTCTTGGGTTTCTTACAGCCAAAAATCATCTAACAGGAAAAAAAAAGGAAAAAAGAAAAAGAAAAAAAAAAGCCAGGATGTTTGCATTTTTGAGTGTAGGTGTGTCATCTATATTTCATTTTTGCAATTTGAAACAGGCAACAACTTTATTGGTTTCTTAGAGCCAAAAAATATTCAACAGCAAAAGGACTAGGCATTAAACAACTGCATATAATACTTATTTTGTATGTATCACCACCTATGGTGGATAATCGGCTAGCTTTTAATAAAGTTGAGTTATTTTGTAAAAGACTAGTTGTTGCTTAGTGTTATATATTTAGCATTTTTAACCAAAAGAAAAAAGAAACTATCCCCATTGAAAGCAGGGGCGGCGCCACCTTAAGGCCAAGGTGGTCCCAGCCTCCTAGGACCACCCTGACCTAATTTATATAAATATATATATATATCTATATAATCATTTAAAAAATTTATTTGTCTACCCTTCAAAAAATATTTGAGAACACCCTCAGTTTTTTTTATGCTAATAAAATTAAATTTTGCTCCATAATTTGTTCAACATTCAATGGATAAATGATTGGTTAAGGCCAAGGTGGTCCCAGCCTCCCAGGACCACCCTGACCTAGTTTATATATATATATAATCATTTAAAAATATTTATTTGTCTACCCTTCAAAAAAAATTTGGAAACACCCTCAGTTTTTTTTTATGCTAATAAAATTAAATTTTGATCCATAATTTGTTCAACATTCAATGGATAAATGATTGATTGGTTGTGTACATTAAAAGAGATGTAGATTGAAGAATTGATAATGAGATTATCATGCACCAATTTCAAAATATGAAAACTCGTAGAAGATAATTGTAAACTTTATGTATTTGCATTTTTTTATGGTTGTTGTCAATAGATGAATTTATCTTTTTATTAGATTGTATAATTTATGCTTCTTAAGGAACACCCTGAGAAAAATTCCTGAAACCGCTACTGATTGAAAGTGATTGAAAGGAACCAAGAATGTTACTAAGAATCTTTTAGCGTGCAACTTTTTATTAACTTATTTATACCTAGCCATTTCAATTTATTTTTGGATTTCTACAAAGCCTTAGTGATATCGTGTAGTTTAGTAACTACCAAAAAAAAAAAAAAAAAAAAGTAAATGATATGAAAGAGTAATATCAAAAGATTCTACTTAGATTTTAACAAAGTTAGTTATGCCACTTGACAGATTTGTACAAATTAATTGTCACTTGGTGTAACACGAGAATCTTAAAATCAAACGTTATCTTAGTTTTCACTTTGATGTATTACTAACCCAAACCTGCACTGTGTGATAGCGTGAATTGTAATTTTGTTCACTAATATTTTGAATTTTTTTTTTCTACTATGTTCTTGACACACACACACACACATACATATATATATATATATATATATATATATTTCAGTAATCATAATAATGATGTGACTAAACCTATAGAATTAGGTTGTCAAGTATATTAAAAGTTGTTTAGTAGTGTCTTTGTTTGAAATGTAAATTGATATTATATTAGTTTAGAATCATTGCAAATCACACATTTTTTGGAAACTTCTAGAAGTTGAACATATACATCATTCCTTTCACAACATATAGATCTCACATAATTGTCAGTTCCACATAGTATGAAAAGGGAGATATATATATCATAAGCATAAAATAATTGTTAGTCTATTTACATTTTACGCTATACGGCTCAGTTTGTTCATTACCTTCACCAAAATGTCGACAAGAATCTAAAATATCAAACAAGTTAATACCTATTTGCACACTTTTCAGGGTGCTCTTCATATCATTGCTTCCTATTGATAAAGAGTTTTCAATTGCGCTTTTCCCTTTCCTAGAGGAGACTAATTTCCAATTTTGCTGCAGATTTTTTTTCCAATTTCATCCTTCCTTAACTTGCCTTTTCAGGGTGCTCTTCATATCATTGCTTCCTATTGATAACGAGTTTTCAATTGTGTTTTGGAATTTGCCTATGATAAAAGCTAATTTTAGCACATTTGACCGTTAAATCAGAAGTGGCCATACACCATGCATGTTGTACATCTTGATGGCTATTTAAATAATTCTACCTCTATATGAACTAGCTATATCCCAATTCAATGAGCAGGTTTCGTGGGATCCTTTTATCTGTTTAGATTTCAATTCATATTCGAGCACAGATATTTTTCATGCAAATAGTAGGCTCATCCAGCTACAAAATGATTCCCCCAATTATGCCTGCTAAAGTACCCGAAACACTAAGGGGTCTAAAGGGACATCGAGGCATTGATGAATATCACTCAATTGTGGATAAAGGCTAAATTGCATCTTGTCAATGGCATTCTAAGGTTCCAATTCTTGAAGACCATTAGCTTTCAGTCATTAGTGCATTTGAACAGGTAGAAACCATTATCGATCCCAGCTTGCACTGTGATATTTGGAACCAAATATCTCCCCTCCCCCCCGCCCTCCCTCCCCCCAAAAAACAAAAAGTAATCTCTCCAGAAAGTTGCAATTATAGGTGAGCATTGTGTTTGTAATGTACAGTGTATGTTCCGGAGTCAAATACAAAGAGAATAATGAAGGAAAAATGAAAGGAAAAAAAAAATTTGGGGATACTGAAATAGCATATCATTTACAAATAAACCAGCAATTGAAAAAGCCAAAAGGTAATAAACAATTCGTCATAAGCCATATTAACAAGCAGATGGCACAAATGAAAAATTCAAGGTAATGCATGCCAGCTATACCTTAGTGTATAATCTTCATCGTATTCATTGTTCCAATGTTCCAAAGCCATCAGGTGGCCATACCTGATGACAAAAGACAAGATTTACAGAATCTTCAATCAGGGATAATTACTAAGTAATAAATCAACAACCATATAACGGGGGAAATAAAGATTGCTACAGATTGCTCGAGTTACCATGCACAACAAAAATGGTAATGAAGAATAGGATAAGTTGATTTTCCCCCTCTTGTTGATAATTAATAAAAACTCATTGAAAGAGCACAATAATCGTCACAACAGCAGCATACGAGATTTATACGGAAGAAGTTGATTGTATAGATACCTCAAGTTGATTATACCATATATACTGATTCTAAAATCTTGTAATCCTCAACTCATTGGACTTCTAGAACAAACAAGCAAGACCACCTTTAACCATGTAGCTATTAAAGTGTAAATGTAGCATATGGCTCTCTTATAAGTATCATCACAAGCATACTTTATAAATTAGCATTTTTTTTGAAGAAGTAATAGGGAGAAAAATGAATTATCAAAATAATAGGGAACAAAAACATGATAAGGGTAAAAAAAAATTGCAAAATGCTCAAAGAAAATATGTATTGAATGACCTTATTCTTAAAACATTTCCATGATGCCATCAATCCTAACAAAGTACAAGCAAGCTTCATTGCTAGGAATGGAGTATTTTCGAAATTGAAATTGCAATTGAAACCAATTCTTATGAAAAATATTGAAGTTTGGGGGGTGGGATGGTGTTTTGGAGGGGGGGGGGGGGTGTTTGTAAAATAAGCTAAGTAACCACATTCTGGAAATAAGCAAGGTAAAAAAGACTTACTCTAAAAAAAACTTTTCCTTGAATAAGACCATAAGGAACTGGCCCAAAATGCCGTGAATCACTCGAGGCATACGTATTATCACCCTGAATCCAAACGTGCCCCTTTGGGACCTATTTATTCAAACCCATATAAACGAAACAACAGATTAATCAGGTTAGCATCGGTAACCATACAACATAAAACTTAAAAAAGAAACATAATTCACAGAAAACAGGAAGAAGAAATGTATGACTCTCCAAACAAATAATCTATATAACATAACATATGTATTCTGAAAAAAGTACACAGACTGGTTGTGTCTCTCAGAAAGTAGTTTAACCATATTTGCATTTCTTCCCCAAAACCATTATCTTTTATGAATCAATATTGTATTTAAGAGAAGTAGTAGAGCAAAAAAGGTAAGACTGAAAGACTAAAACTTTGAACTACTTATCAGAGATTAGGTTAGGGCTCTGATCAATGTCACATGGACACGAGTTTGTGTATTGGTACAGGTTGTATCTTCACTTTGGATTTAGTTAGTCCCCATACCTCAAAAGATCAAGGAATAGCTTAAAAAGTTGAAGCTTTCAAGTTCTTTTTGTCTCAAATAAAGGTAAAATGAAGTATCCAAGAAACAGAACTTGTTAAACATGGGCACATAACCCATTTGTACTATCACTGGGATTAATAAATGGGTTGAGGGCATACCATTGATAGTCTATCCTCTTTGATGAACATCAAACAACAATAGCTATGGACACATATCAGATATCTACACCCATGCCATCTCACATCCATTACTTTGCATTTTATGAAGTGTTCATGTAACATACATTTTGATGATTTTTGCAAGACTTGCTCAATGTGAGTGAGAAAAAGACCGTATATGAAATAGAAAGAAGTCACAGTAAAAAAAACTTAATCAAATCTGCAAGTTGAGTCCCGTATTAGTTACTCAGGAACTAAGGCAGTAGGATACTATAGTAGTGAGTAATAAGGCCGTGCCATGGAGCAATAAGGAATCATAAATAATACTGTCCTCTAAATAAGGGATCATTTTACTTAATTCTATTCAAGAAAAGGAAAGATCGTGAGTAATTTTGAATATTAATTCAATTCAGCATATTCAGAAAGGAGAATCATCGATTTTTGGGCAGTCAGAAGAGAGAGTAAATTCTGACGAAGTAATGCCACCATTTCACTGGATCTTACTAGTCCAAGGGACTACAATACTTAGGGCCCGTTTGGTTTCCCCATCACTCAATTTTCTTAACTCAGTTTCCAAAACTCATAACTAAAACTCAAAACTCATCACTCAATTCTCAAATCCCACTTTCACTGAAAAATCCCAAAACTCCTGTTTGGTTTAAAAACCCAATCACATAACTCATCTTTTTAAGTCAACTTTTTGGTAAAGTTGTGGACCCTACCCACTGACACTACACAATGGTGAAACTGTTTCCTACCCGCGTGTCCAAATTCTTTTCTTCTTTTCTTTTTTTCCTCTCCTTCATTTCATCCCATTAGAAAACCACTTCTTTTCTTTTCTTCCCTCGCCTTCCACATCAACACAGAAGCACAACAGAACAAGTCCTCTTCTGGTTTCCGATCTTCCTTCATTTTTCAATTTAAGTTTCCTACCCACAAGACCCACTTAACACACCTCTTTCTAGCACTGAAATTGTACGCCTCGCCCTCCGCTGAACTGAGATCGTGGTCAGGGGCAGTGAGCACATGATGGTGACGATCTAGTCTTGCTCTCTCTCTGATGCCACACAAAAAAAATCCAAAAGAATGCATAGCAAACCCAAACCACAAACATAGCAAACCCAAACTCAGAATCCTTAGATCAGAGACCCAAATCACGAAATTAGACACAGAGATGAACCGATCTAGGCTAAGCTTGAACTGATCTCACGGTGACTCGTGGTGGTTGCTCATGATGGTGACGGTGGTTGCTTGTGGTGGTTTCTCTGTATCTCCCCTCTTCAATCTGTATTTGATTCTTTCTTTTTTTTTCTCTTCTCTGTTTCTTTCTCAGCTGTTTTTTGAATCAGTGGTTATTGGGTTTAAAGTGGTGGGTTGTTTCAGTGGTTGCTAGGTTCGGATTGGTGATGGTGGGTTTCGGTGGTGGTCATTTGAGTGTTGGTTGGGTTTCACGGTGGAGATCTAGTTTAAGTCACGGTCGAGATCGGGTTATGGGTCACGGTGGAGATCGGGGTTGAGATTGGGTTTTTGGGTTTTAGTTGTTTCTCGGTCTCAGTTCTTGCGGTGGAGGCATGGCTTGAATCAGTTGGGGCTAGTTTTGTGTTTTGGTGGTGTGGATCGGCGGTTGGTTTTGTGGGTTGATTTTGGTGTTTTGATGGTAGCTAAGTTTCAATTTCACGATGATTGTTGGTGGCGCTGGGTTTGTTGTGGTGGTGCTTGCAACGGTAATGTCAAACAGCCTCTGAACGGACATGACAACACACAAGCTACGGGCCCCACAAAGTCCGAAAATTTACATTGGTGCCATTGAGTTATGCATCTCAGTTTTTGAAAACACCCATTTCTTGTTTTCTATTTCCATCACTCTAACTCGAATTTTTGAGTTTTGAGCGATAGAAACAATGGTTGAAAACCAAGCCAAACAAGAATTTTTTTGTGGGACCCACATGTTTTGAGAACTCAGTTATGAAAACTGAGTGATATGATCCAAAAACACCCACATCCAAACAGGCCCTTAGACACCCACCCGAATTAACCCCTAAATGATCTAGAGGAGATGCAATCCATGATCTAAGAGGGGGAGAATGCAAGTAGAAAATTGGGGTATAGCCCAAAGGTCTCTGATCTCTAAAGAACCATATCAAAAGAGAATTGCCTTGTCTTGACCCCTTGTACACTCCCTGTGTACTAGGGTGTTCCTTTTTTGATATCAATAAAACTCATTACTTATCAAAAAAAAATTGTTAAGAGGATGAACAAGCTTTCAAGGTTGATCTTGTTAATATTGCTTTCACCAATTGACACTATCTAGAAGGACGTGGATTTTCCTCTAAATTTAAAAGATTTCCTACCATGACCTTTCTCAAATCCTGAAAAAAAGTGGAAGCTTTATACACTGGATACAACCTTTAAGAGGTTGGGCCTTGGTGCAATGGCAAGTGCCTTCCTTCAAAAGATTCATCAAAATCTATTATAACACATCCCAAAGGGATCCAATTTTAGGGAACATATAACTCAACTAAGCCTTAATCCAAATTAATTTTGGGGAAGAAGAAGCTGAATAAAATTATAGCATGAGGGATCCAGCTTATACCTGAAGTTTCAAACAGCTATTCTAATTATGCCTCACGTACTTTAAAATGTTATGTGACTTACATGTAACTTTTCGTGAAAGACTATATGTAAGAATCAAAGGAGACTATATAGCTTCCTTTGATTCTCTAATTCATGAAATTTTAGATTTGAATATTTCTTGAATGCTTTCAGCCTAAAATTTGATATTTCTTTGTACCAATTTCAATCCTAATATCTTTTTCTTTTTCTTGGCACCCCTTCTTTTGCACTAGATATATTTTATTGAATAAGAGGTTTAAGTGGGATTTTTAGCATTGGGTATGACCTCTGCTGTAGCACATTGGCAATTCTTACTTCTTATATTAAAGAAGAAAAAGATATTGGGATTGAAATCTAAAAGAATTATAAAAGGATTATGCACAAGAGTGAAGTGATTCTGTGAATCTAACAGGGAAATGCTACTTGTAAGACCCCACGGCACACACACAAGACCAATCAGACAAATTATGAATCAACAATGATTCCAATTGAGTTGATGATCTTTCTGTACCTTCAAAAATACAGCCATTACACTCTTTCAACAATAGCCCCATCAAATATAACGGGACAGAGTTCCAAATATCTTATGAGTTCTTCTAGAACCAATTCTTCCACCCAAACAAGAGATCATATACTCTCTCAAAAGCACATGCCATTTCCCAAAGGATCAATAATTGCTCCATCGTCTCCGCACTAAACTAGCATGTGCAACACCACATAAAGTGGTATCAAAGCAAAATATCCTAGATGTAACCTACAAATTTTTTTTTTTTTTTTTTTTTAATATAAGTAGTAGAAATTTTATTGAGTAAAAAGTACGTCGCGTTCACAATGATGAACACTCTATACTTGAAACAATTATAACAAATCAACATGCATAGCCCCTATACACCAAATACGAGACCATCCAAACAAAGTCCCAACTAGCAAAGACTAAATAGAGATGGTTGAGATTAGGCATATTATTTCAGCCCAATAGTTTTTTTTCTGTGTTCAACAGTCTTTCATTTCATACTTTTCAGTCCTTTAACTTTACTTTTTTTTTTTTATTGAGTATCTAAGTTTCAAATTTATTCAAATTAAGTCCTCTATCCAATTTTGTTAAAAAATTGGCCATTAAAATAATATTATTTTAAGATTAAAAAATATATAAAATTATTTTATAAATTTTTTTCATTAATTAATTGCATACTTAATGGCAATTTTTTTAACTGGACAAAATATACCTGAATTGAATAATCTTAAAACTTAGAGAACAAAAATAAATTTCAGTCAAACTTAGTGACTTAGAGATTTTCAGCTTATTTATAATTTTAACTTATTTGTGCTATTATTGAGCTTTTTGACACTCTCATTATACTATTTAGCTTATTCCTCAACTCTTTTTTTTTCTACACAAATTTTTCAATTAAAGTTTTCAATTTCAGCTTTATTTAGCTGTTACAAACGTAACAAACATTGTTTTGTGAGTTTTCAAACTCCACAACGGCAAACCATTTAAATGACAGAAAATTAAGGTTATAAATTAATATAGCTTATAATATGACTGAAACGATTAAATCAAAAAAAAAAAAAAAAAAAAAAAAAGAGGATATAATTTGAAATATAGAATTTTTATTTTTGTACTTAAAATAATATTGGAAAATTGATGAGATGATACCACAGTGGTTCGACTGTACATGGGGTCCACGTAGAAAGACACGGTGTCACCTTCCATCCCCACAACTCGCTTAGTCAGAATCCTTCTGGGGTCCACCGGTGACCGAACAAGCACCAAGTCACCCGTCCCCACTTTTCCTATTCTATGCGACACGTGTTCCGCTAATACCACATCACCGGTCAGATTCAACGTCGGCAGCATACTAGGCCCGTACACCTGCACCCCACACGATATCAACCCCAACCACCCCCCCAAAAAAAAAAAAAAAATGGAAGAAGTATTGATAGGGTTACCGACGAGGGTAGGGGAGCAGAGGTAGTTGTTGGTGACGTGGAGCAAGCAGAGGAACTTGGCGACGATAGCGGCCCGATCTAGTACCTCCTTCGCTGCGCTTTTCCATTGTCCCATGTAACTCAGTAATCTCATCTCTCTCTGACTCTCTCTCTCTCTCTCTCTAGGCTTGTCTTGCCCTGTCTCTCAAGTGGAGTTTTGAGAGTAGAGATGAGAAGCTCAAAGAGTGTTGTTTTGAGGGCTTGTAAGTATGGACAAGGATTTACTAAATGGCCCTTAATGGGCTCATCAATTTCTGGGGGCCCAAAATCTTTATAATTTGGATCCCTTAATATGTTATACGAATGATAAAGAGGTAAGAACGGATTTGTTCGCTTCGAATTGGGTCAATGAATTTTGGTACTAAGACAGAAAACTTTAAACCGGATATATTTTTTTTTTATATTTAAATATAAATTAAATAATATTTATTAATTATTTGCACCCTTTGGTCACATCCTAGCTGTAGCCAAAACCTCAACAGATGTCAGTTGTATTTTATTTTCCCATATTAGTAGACTTAGCAATTCTGCTGCTCACAACTTTGCAAAACATGCACGACATGTTGCGGATTTAAAGGTGTGGATGGAAGACGTTCCTCCACACCTCTATTCTGCATTATTAACCGACCATGGTTGATTTTCTCTAATGAAATTCCAGTCTTGTTTCTCAAAAAATAATAATTATAATTATTATTATTATTATTATTTAATTATATATCTATACTATAATTTAGGGGCTTCCCCTATTTGGGATCTTTTCTCCCATTGTTTGAGAGTTTTAATGGAATGAATATATTTTCTATTCCTTTATTTGGGAGTTTAAGTGAGAGGAAGTGAAATGGGTAAGAGAGAAAGCTCATTCCTCTTTATTATCTTAAAACCTCAAATTTTCATTCTCTTGAAATTGGGAGGGAATGAAATTAGATTTAATAAATTTTTTACTAAAACTCCCAAGATACCCCTATATATTCATCCGTTTATTTTAAAATAAGGGTCTAATGGTAATTGTGGGGCCTAATAATTTGTGGCCCTGGCCCATTTTTACATTGGGGCCCAAGGCCCGAGCCGAGGAAGGGTATAGCTGAGAATGTGTAATAAAAGTCCAAGTAATCTTGAAACATAGCCGAGGATGATTTTGTCCTCGGCATATCCGAGGTCCCCTTGGAAGAAAGGGCAAAAACGGTATAGGAACAGTTTGGGAAAAAAATCTAAAATATCTATGTCAATAGAGAAGGAGACGCTGGATAGTATAACGACCAAGGACAAAGGGAAAGTTGCCATTACTGTCATTCAATACTCTGCACCTGACAGAGTCATGCTCTTCAGTTTTTACAACCACCCCCAACCACTCTAGGTATGGGTTGACAGGACAAGTCTTAAGTCCTAGGAAATTGAGCTTACACGTGGATGCTGGTAAGAGGATAAATGCCCGTATAAAAGGATAAGAGAGGCAGTGTGAGAAGAGGGGGGACAACCCGTCCTTCCAGCCATGGCGTCCTAGAAACAAGGAGAATAAGAGGAGCATAGAGCTCCCCAGACTCCTCGGACGAGATTCACAGACCGGAGCCAACCCGAACTACCATCAGGTGATCAAGACCTAGCCTTTCAAATCCACGCTCTATAAATGATATTGTTTGAGCCTTTTTATGTGCGAACCCAACATCATTTTGGGTCGCTACAAATTGAGTCCTTACAATTGGCGCCGTCTGTGGGAAAGGCTTGTGTGTTGGCACAGGCGGTGGGCTGAGACAGTTCCCCTGTCATTTCCAGCAGCCGGTTGTAGTATTCTAGCGTAAAGTTCCACTAAGGGCTACGTTTCTTCACTAAGGGCTGCGCTTCGTAGTGTCAGCAGCGCAGATGGTTCTAAGGGCTTGGCCGAGGAGCTAATCCCCCTAAACCAAGGTCCCACGCCATAGCCGAGGGGTTAACTCCCCCAACTACTTAAAAAATCAAGTTTTAGACAGAACCAAGGTATTGCATGGTCCTCGGACTCAAACCTATGGGGAAACCAACTACTTAAAAAATCAAGTTTTGGACAGAACCAAGGTATTACATAGTCCTCGGACTCAAACCTATGGAAAAGTCAGCTACTTAAGGAGGATTCTAAGTCGCTCAGTCCTCGGACCAAATACCAGAAAAGGCTAAGGCTAAGGCTATGAAGGTCATTAGGAAGATGGCGAAACGCCTTATTATTCAGCGACCTGCAGGAGCTGTTCATTTTGGGTTATATATCCTCGGATGATTACTTCCTACACGGCACCGAGTATTCAGCCATCATCTCGTTCAAGTTTGGGGTATACAACCCATTTTCAGGTCGGTCTTATTGTACACGATAGCTCCAATAAGTTCATAATAACATCTTTTTTCTTGGTAAGGGATTTCGGCCCTAAGTATTGTTTTCTTAGGTCGGCGTGACAGCTCTAATAAGCTCATCATAATATCTTTTTCTTTTTTCTTAGTAAGGGTTTCTGCCCTAAGTATCATTTGTTCAAATCGGCATTATTATGCCGGATAGTTTCAATAAGTACAGAGTAAGGTCTTTTTATTAACTAGGATTTCGGCCCTAAGTATCGTTCAAAATATAAAAATAAAAAAGAAGTCATATAGTAGTACGTTTATTCACGGCATAACCATTTCAGAAAGAAGAGGTAGAATATACAAAATAAATCAATGTTGACTTTTATTAATATAAAGAGGTATTACAGCGTACAATGAAGGGTTTAAACAAGCTTATATAGAAAACGAATTACAAAAACAATAAAAAAAAAAAAAAAAAAAAAAAAAAAAAACAAAAACAACAACAACAACAACAAAAAAAAAACAGCCCGAAGTCTTTTTAAGCTCTGCTCCGGAGTCTTTCCAAATTCTGCCCCAGTAGCACCCATATTGAGAGGAGGACCTCCCTTGATGGAAGAAGAGAAGAAGAGGAAGAAGGAAAAGCACCAGGATAGATCTGGTGATGGGAAAGAAGAAGAAGGGGAGGCAAAATGAGGCACCAGTGAAGGAAGAGAGAAAGAAGCAGGGATACTTTGTCCCTGCGTCAGTCCTGACTCCTAACACGCTAGTACCATGTTAGCTATACTCATAAGAGAGCGGCTGGTACTGATAATGGGTAACCCCAGCTCAGTCGCACCAAAAGTTTGACGCGACGAGCTCCTACTTCGGATTTTGGCTGAAGGGAGGATGAGAGGTATCTTGAGTCTCCGCCATCCCTACTCTGACCGAGCCATCTTAAGCTTCAGAGGGACAGAACGCTTCTGAGAAGGATGTGATCTTTTCATCCTCACTTCTACTTCAAATGTGTCACACTATAAGCTTTGGCTATGCTGATAAGGAAGACTTTGAGCACAGCTTGAGGGTTGAGGCTTTAGGAAGGTTAAAGAGTCTTTACGCGAAGGGAATACCCTCTCGTTTGGCTTCTTATATGGAAGGTGAATTCAGTGGCATTTAATTCGTACATATCTCCAAGAAGATCTGCAGGTAAGATAGCGTCTGTTCAACTCCCCAATGTCATCTGTAACTGTCAGATTTGATTGGCCTCGTAAAGGAAATTTATTAAAGACACGCCTCGTACATTGAAACGATAGGAGCGCATCGTGTGTAGATCTAAAAGAATGTCTCGTAACCCGGCGCATTTCCTAAGCAGATGAAGAGACACCAACATTAATGAAGGGCAGAGCTAAGCGAACCGTAATAAAGGCTTGGCATCACCAAAACCCTCATCTCCGACCAAGAGGTCGGACAGCAGGATTTTGAGGGGCTATTGTGGAGCCCAATAATTTGTGGCCCTGACACATTTTTACATTAAGGCCCAAAGCCCGAGCCGAGGAAGGGTATAGCCGAGGATGTGTAATAAAAGTCCAAGTAGTCTTGAGACATAGCCGAGGATGATTCTGTCCTCGGCATATCCGAGGTCCCTGTGGAAGAAAGGGCAAAAACGGTATAGGAACAGTTTAGGAAAAAAATCTAAAATATCTATGTCAATAGAGAAGAAGACGCTGGATAATATAACGACCAAGGACAAAAGGAAAGCTGTCATTACTACCATTCAATACTCTGCACCTGACAGAGCCATGCTCTTCAGCTTTTACAACCACCCCCAACCACTCTAGGTATGGGCTGACAGGACAAGTCTTAAGTCCTAGGAAATTGAGCTTACACGTGGATGCTGGTAAGAGGATAAATGCCCGTATAAAAGGATAAGAGAGGCAGTGTGAGAGGAGGGGGGACAACCCGTCCTCCCAGCCATGGCGTCCTAGAAACAAGGAGAATAAGAGGAGCATAGAGCTCCCCAGACTCCTCGGACGAAATTCACAGACCGGAGCCAATCCAAACTACCGTCAGGTGACTAAGACCTAGCCTTTCAAATCCACGCTCTATAAATGATATTATTTGGGTCTTTTTATGTGCGAACCCAACATCATTTTGGGTCACTACAAATTGAGTCCTTACAGTAATATTGTCATAAAATGATTCAATTCTATTCCTTCTGTGTTACTTCCAGATAAGGTTACTTACATTCTATTCATTCTTATTTATTTATATTCCTCTATTTTAAAACATCCAAATAAGGTTACTTAATTTCATTCTATTCCATTCTTTTCCATTCATTTCCCTTGCTTAAATACATTCAATTTCATTCTATTCCCTTATGAGCATTCTATTTCATTCCCTTATTAACTCTCAAACGAAGCCTAAGTAAAGACAAAACTAAAGAATAATCCGATAAAAATATAACCCTAACTCTCACTAAAACATTATCTAAAAAATAAGTTCACTCTTCTGTTGATTTTCAAATTGCTTTATCCACTTACTAGCCTCATCACACACGCTTTGCGCGTGCGGATGAGTGTTTTTTTTTTTTTTTTTTTTTTTTTTTTTTTTTTTTGTCTAATATCATAATTTGCCCCCTTTTTATTTATAATTTTGGATAAGTTTGTTTGAAAACATGGATAGAGTGTCCTGTTTTGTAGATATTTTAAGTTTAAGATATATTTTTATCGGGTTGTATTTAAGTTTTTTCTCTATTAAACATAAAGTTTAGAGGTATTGCTGCACCATAAAAAATTTCAATCCAAATTAGAGAATCCCCTTAAATAGTAATATAGATAAATTAGATTCTTAAAATAAAAATTATATAAAAAAAAATAAAGACACTAGTTTTTTTTTTTTTTACTATAAAATAAGACCACTAAACTCAACGTTTTCACCTTCTTTTTTTCCCCTTTATCAAGAGTTTAACATTTCTCTCTCTTATTTTTTTGGGTTTCCATTCTTCTAAATTCTAATCTCACTTTTTTTTTCAAACTCTTCTTCTTTATTTTTGAATATATAAAAAAGGGCGATTTTTAATGTACTCCATCTTTTTCTTTCTAATGATTTATTTATGTTGGTGTTTGAATTGTTTTCTCTTCACATCTATTTGTACTGCCTTTTTTTTTTTTTTTTTTTTTCATTTTAACGAATGTATTTTCTATGTCTAAAATAAAAATTACTATGCGTGTGATTTAATTGGATAGAAGAGAGAAACGCCTGAAATTGAGAAAAATAGAAAATTATGACACTAAACCCAAAAAAAAAAAAAAACCCTCATCGCATACACAAAGTGTGTGTGATGAAGTTAGTATAATTTAAAGTTTTTCAAATCTAGATAGATATTTTCTGGTAGATATTTATTGTAGGAGTAAAGTCCCCAGATCAAATAGTGGGCCTTGGGCCCTATATAGAATTTGACCACGTTCGAGAAGAATGTGTAGGCACCAAAAGGGCTCCCGGCCCAATTCTTATAGGCCCAAACTTATTTAAAAGGCGGTCCGAGAAGAAATGTCTCTTCGGACGTACCAAGTATAGCTCAAACATGCACCCTACCAGCAATAAAGAATCACTCCAACGAGTATTAGTAGCAGGGATGAGTCCCACAAGCTTGTGAGAGGGAAGAGAGTATAGGATGTTAAGGGAGAGACTACAGCTGCCACATTAAATGCATAACAGCTACTTTTCTGGCCGCATTAATGTGGAGAGGACTGATGAACAATGTTACCTTGACTACTACAACTCACAGAAAGATGGGGGAGATATCCAATGGGACGGGTACTCAAGTGAAGGTCCAGATGATCAACAAGTGTAAGGTTTTGATAATTTCAAGGGAGCTATAAAAGAGAGGAGAGTCCCCATGAAGAAGGGGACCGAAAAAAAGAGGAACTTAGGATAGAAGAAGAAGAAAATGACCATAGCCTTTGAACAGAGACAAGGATACACCCCATACGTCTCCTCGGACCGTATACCTAATGGACATGAAGGGGATTTTCTTATTTTTGATTGTTGTAAAGCCCAAAGTTAACTAACACACACTTCGTTAGGGCCTAGTTCTGTAACCCACTCTCTACAAATTCATTGTCCAAGGCTCTTTGGGCCAGAACCCCATAACTGTTGGGCCCAGGCCCCGAATCAAGACCCGACATTTATAATTTATAAATATTTATAAATAAATGAAACATGATTTATAATAACAAAAAATATAATATAATTAAAATAAAATTTAAAGTATAGAATGAATAAAACCTAGTTTATCGTAAGCAAAATTGCAATTTTATTGAATGATGTGATCACTTTATATTCTAAACATGCAAAAATAATTATCACATAACTCAATAAATCAATACTAATACAAAATTAAATTATGCTAAATTCATATTTCGTTGTAGTAACTTTTAATCAAATCTGTTATTAAAATAAAGTAAGATAATTTATGAAAACATACCCAAAAAATACATATTAAATATCTTACTTAGAATAAAAAGGAGTGGTTTCTATCTTATTATTAAAAAATTAATAATTCGACCAGAAAAATTGTGCAATGATGAAAAGTCGAAACTAATTAAATTATAAAAAAAATTGTTAAAGTGACAAAAGTGGATTAATGTGATAAGATTTGACTAACCCACATGATAGTAGGTATATAGTAGTAAACCATAAAACATATGTGTGTGGGGGGAAATTAATAAACTTCGAATCTCAAAATGATGTGATTTGACAGGTACAAGGGACATCTTCAATTATTTAGGGCCTTCGTTGTGTCGGCCCTGTCTTCACAATGACTCCTCAGGAATATATAATACCAGTTGTAAGGACACAATTTGATTTCTAAACCCAAAATATAAAAGGAACTAATCTCAAAGAGTCCTAATAAGGGTAAAAATATATCCTGACAGACCTCCTTCGAATGGGCCTGTCGGATCTATGTCTGTGGGTCAATATAAAGTAAGTCCAACTTGTGCAAAGGCCTATTATGGATAAATACAGCAGAAACCATGGATGGAAAATACTTGCGACACACACTTAATCACTATAGAATCCTTAGGTAAATGAAATCCTAGCGTGAAGAGGATTCCGAAAGATATGCGCGTAAATAAAGATCTTCTCTATAAGAAAATGTCTTGTCCATCACGTTTGGGACTATTCAAGAGGATTCCTATAAGGAAAAGACTTCTACGCCAAGGAAGAGAGGCTAACCTTCTACTACTATAAAAACTCCAATACCCTCACAAATCAAGGTACGTATAATTTACCCATTTCTAGCACTCTAGAGTTGTGAGAATAGTTCTAACTTGACATTCGAAGGGTATTTGGCCGGCACCACACCGGTGCTTTCTGTTAGGTCTTCTCTCTTTTCTTTACAGATATTGCTACGAGCGTGCAAGGATCGTATAGTTCACTGGTGATATTTACAGCATCATCAAGTCCAATACAATGAATTTGTAGAGAGTAGGTTAGAAACTAGGCTCTAATGAGTTGGGTGATAATTATAATGGATCCAAATGACAATAAAGTAAAGATGGACTAGTTTTATCTAAAGAAAATCGTCATTGGCACAATCCAAAGATATCAGTTCTTGTATATATCTCTTGAATTTGATTACAAGCACAGTTCTTGTTGCTACAATATTTTTCTCTTAATGCTCCAATCCTTTTTCCTCAGGATCTTCTTTCTATTTTATATTATCTTCCTTCTTTCATCTCTACTCTCCGCATGTAGATTGGATTGCTAGTGTTAATCCTTGTCCCATCATCATCTTCCTAAAGTCTCTAGGAGTAGCTGTAAGGCTGAAGATTACTATTCAGGTATCACTTTCTCATTAATGTGGCCAAAAAGTTAGCTACAAAGCATTCAATGCGGTGGTGGTAGTAGCTTTCTCTTAAATATTTCATAGCTTTCCTTTATCCTATACTTTCATGATGTATATTTGTACGGCACCGAGATTCCAAAGCCCATACTGGCCTTGGACCCAGACCCATCTAGGCCCCGGGCCCAAGCCCATACCGGCCTTGGGCGCAGGCCCAGCAGAAAGTCCCAGTTACCTTATGCCCTTCTTGAAATTGCCTTAGAGTAAAAACAAGTTTTGGGTATTGAGTTCCCAGAGTTGACCGGTTAAGCTTTCCCGGTAGAGCGTATGAGTCATATTCGGGAAAATCATGATATGCACGGGAACGTGAGTTGCCGAACATAATCGGTCAAAATGGAACCAAGTTCCAAGATCATAAATGCTGCACCGCCCTTTCACCTAAACACCCACTTTAACCAGATAATACTGGACCTTCAGTAGCACTAACGGTGACTGTAATCATAATCTCCCCACTAACCTTGGCTATAAATAGAAGAAAGTTGGGAGAAGAAGGGGTTCAGAAAAATTGAGAGAAAACAGTCAAGGAGAGGGTACCAACTGGGTGTTACTTTGAGTCTCTCTGCCGAGAACGACCCATTGTAGGAAATACTTAGGCCCACTACAAATAAATTGTGAGCCCAAGTGACCTAAGGTCCAGAAGTCTTGCACTTGGTTCTTACAATATTCTTATCAACAGAATCTCTTGGAATGTTATTTCTAGATGGCAGACCACACCTTCTAACCTCTGTTTCAGTTAGCCGAGATAGTATCCCTCCTCGGACCACCTTCTTGGACCATTATGACCAGACCCCTTTTTTTATTCAATAATGCCGACCTCCATAACAACATTTACCTGTCCTCGAACTACTAGGTGTCCTCGAACTGGGCTCTCAGCCCAATACATACTACTGGGCCTATCATCCCTACACTAGTTATAATTAAATTGTCTATGTGCATAGTCACACTTTCCCATTTTGTTTTATCTTTATCTCATTAATATTAGAACCATCTCATTAGAGTTAGTAAAATACTTCATCTTAGAGCTATAATTAAATGATTAAATTTACAATTTCTTAATAGTTTAAATTTTTAAGAGAATCAGTAATTTATCATAATATCAGCTCAAGAGATCTTAAGTCCAATATTTGTCTCCACTTCAACTCTATCTTGAGTTCAATCATTATCTCCACCCTACCTCTCATTCAAAATGCTAAAAATGCTACGTGAAGGAGAGTGTTAGAATTATAGTTATATGATTAAATTTATCATTTCTTAACATCTTAAACTTTTGCCACAATAATTAATTTAACACCTCTAAGTTGATTAATCTCATTCCTACCCAGAGAGGGAATGGAATAAGAATGGAGCACCCATGATCTAACCAGTGGCAGCTCTAGGAATTTTTTATAAGGGGGTCATTAAGAAACTTAAATTAAAAAAAAAAAACTTGAATATATTGAGTTATCGAAAACAAAAACACACAAATACATGAAATTTTACAATTTCTTTCTACGAGTTTTCATATTTTGAAACCATCTCATGATAGTTTATTATCAGTTTTCATTACCTATTGTCAATATAAGTATGACCATTTTATTTTGTTAAGTTTGTATAATATTTTTGTTTTTATGCAAATTGTGGTTATATATTTGTCTTTTTTTTTTTACAAAAAAATATATTAAACTAAATGAAAAAACTCAACTCCACTTGCACTGTATAATTATTAACTCACACAACCCTACTCATCTATCCATAAATAATACAATAAGTTGTTGTTTGATTGTGAGATAAACTGATATGTGATTAGAGTATGTAAGATTTAAAACAAAGTGTGCAAAAATATTTTTAAAAGTATTAAATTAGTAAAGCAATATTGTGTATGTATGTATGTGTATATATATATATATATATATTTTTTTTTTTTAAGTCAGGGGGTTCATTTGAACCCCCTGAAATGTAGAACCCCCTGAAATGTAGCCGCCCCTGGATCTAACCCAACCCCAACCTACTCTTTATATATATATATATATTATAAGACAAATGACCAAGTGAAAATATTTATAATATCTTAATATAGGACTTTGAAAAAACGCATTAGTGTTATAGAAGAAGAGGGAAAAGTGATTCATAGTTTCAAATATCTACTTCGATGTGCTCTGAAAATCATACTAGTCAAACCATGCGTGTGCTTGTGACTGACTCTGCAATTCTTGACAAGCAGCGAGATATACAATTCAAGTGTTTTTTTATTTAAAAAACAATGCATGAAAGTAAGACAAAAAGACTATTGGATTTTATCATTAGATATCATGGCACCATGCACAAAAAGAGGCGTCTTATCAGCAAATGTTCAAAAATAAGGCAAGCTGAACTTGGCTTTTTCAAAGAATGTCATTGTCTAAACATCGTTAGGTATTATTATTATAGAGCATTATTGTGATATCCGGTTACAAAATTAAAAAAAAATAATAATAATAATAAGAAGAAGAAGAAGATTTTTTTTTTTTGAGAAAAAGAAGAAGAAGAAGATTAAGACGAGTTTTTCTTTTCTTTTCTTTTTAATACAGGGGCAGCTTAGTAATTTTGATATTTGGGTTAGCAATATATACACCCTATGTCCAAAACCCTAGCCCCCGTAAAAACACATTTGTGAAAGTCTTAAAGATTAGAAAGGCTAAGGAGAAGGCTGCATTTCTTCAAGAAGTAGAAATCGAATTGGACAAGCTTTACCACTTTAGGGCGTGGGGGAAAATATTGTACAATTGGACAAGCACAAGTAAGTAACCTTTCTCCTGATTGATTTTATTTTGCTTATACTACTGTATTTTAGTTACTTAATATTGTTTTACAATTGTTACAATCTTATTTCAATTGTTTTAGCTAAATTGATTTAAGGTAAAGAACAACAAATTGTCATAGATCTATTTGATTACTATATATTTGATTTTATATATGTATTTTGAATGAGATATATATTTATTTGAACTATGATTTAATATATATGATTTTGAACAATTTGATGTTTAGTTATGGGGATATAACGTGACCATAGTCATAAAAGATTGTTAAGAATATGAATTTTGTTTGAGTATTTGAACTGTTTTAAGTTCAAGAAACTTCTTATGTTTTGAAACCCATAGTATATTATAACTTTTGACATATGCCAAATATTTGATCTTATGTAAAATGTATTATTTTGTCAATCTATATGCTTGTTTTAGTTAGTTAGGATTTGGTTACTTGTTAAGTTGTCAACCCTCCCCTCTTTCCCTCTAGTTTCAAATTATGAAAAATAGCAAGTTTTGAGACTTTTGCTGTTGTGTTGTGAGCATAAAAGAAGCTTTTAGTGATTTTGAGATTAGATGGTCTTATAATAGTTTTATATCTTTTGACCAATTGGCATTATGTATCACGAGGTTTGAATTTTGTTTCTTTGAAATTATTGGAGATCTTTTTATAAATGAATTGTTGAGGTTGGATTTATCGATGAGATTATCTTTGGGTATAATTTTCTAGCTGTTAAGAAGGTCTTGTACACTTGTAAGGTGTAAACTTTATAAGTGTTTACAAGTGTGCGGCCGTTGTAATGTGCTTAGCTTTTGCTCGGGTTTGGAGCGTGACAATTATGATTTATGACTACGTGTACTTGGAATTTATAAGATTATAAGAATATCCTTTACCAATTATAAAAGGTTCTAGATAATTGGACAAGGTCAGATTTGGAGACCTCAAATCTTGAACATATATAGAATTTAAATAGAATGAACGAATCAGTCTCCCCTAAGAAAGTTCAACTGAAGCAACACTCCCATTTTCCTCACTTGAAGAACAAATTTGGCAGCCTATAAATGAAAATTGAAACTACTAAGAAGTTAACACAAAGTGAAGAAGATTCAACATGGTTTTGTTTACAACCCTTTTTATCTCAACCCACTGCCTTTCTCACCCCTGCCTGCCAGAGAAACATGTTGCCTTATTGATCTTTGGAGATTCATTCATCATTCGATGCAGGAAGTAATAACTATATCAACACCACTGCTTATTACCAATCAATCAAATTATGAGGGTAAGGGAGCAGAGGTAGTTGTTGTTGGTGACGTGGAGCAAGCAGAGGAACTTGACTACAATAGCGGTCCGATCTCAGTAACTCAGTAATCTCATCTCTCTCTCTCGTGAAAGAGAAACGCAGCTCGGCTTATCTCTCTGTGGAGTTTGAGATTAGAGATGAGGAGCTCAAACTTCGAAGTGTTGTGAGGGCTTATGGGCTTTTTTGAGCGTCTTTGAGGTTTGTAACTATGGACAAGTATTTACTAACCCGGTCCTAAATGGGATCATCACTTTCCGGGGTCCCAAAATCTTTAATAATTTGGATCCATTTAAATGTTATATGAATGATAAAGTGGTAATAGGATGGGAAAGGATTTCTTCTCTTTGGATTGGGTCAATGAATTTTGGGACTAAGACGAAAAGTTTAAACCAAACATTTTTTTAATATTTAAATATTAATTTAATTATATATATTAAAGCTTTTAAAATCTAAATAGATATTTTCTAGTAGATATTTATAATGTATAAATATTTATAAAAAAATGAAACATGATTTATAATAATAAAAAATATAATATAACTAAAAGAAAATTTAAAGTATAGAATTAAGAAAACCTAGTTTATCATAACCAAAATTGCAACTTTACTGAATGATGTGATTGCCTTATATTCTAAAATACACAAAAAAAATTATCATATAATTCAATAAATCAATACTAATATAAAAGTAAATTATGCTAAATTCATATTTTCAAAAATTATAGTAACTTTTAATCAAATCTGTTATTAAAATAATGTAAGATAACTTATGAAAACATACCCAAAAAATACATATTAAATAACTTAAAATAAAAAGGACTGGCTCTATCTTATTATTAAAAAAATTAATAATTTGACTAGTACTGTTGTGCAAATAGCAAAAGTAGATTAATGTGACAAGATTTGACCAACCCACGTGATAGTAGGTATAGAGGTGTAAATTGCAAACCATAAAACACGAGAAATTAATAAACTTCAAAATGATGTGATTTGATAGGTACATAGTCACCCTTTCCCATTTGGTTTTATATTTATCTCGTCAATATTAGCACAATCTCATTAATTAGGGATTGTAAAATATTTATGTTAGACCTATAATCAAATGATTAAATTTATAATTTTTTTAAAAATTTAAAATTTTGAGATAATCAGTAATTTAACATTATATCAACTTATAGGGGGTCTTTTTTACAATGTTGGGTTGGGCTGCCTCCTGCGGTATTAAACCTAAGTGTTTTGAGTAAGGGAGTCAGGATCAGTCCAATTGCAACTTATTTTGGTCCGGTTTGTACACAAACTATACTCCATTTGCCAGGCTTTAATCACAGGCCCATGGCAGGCAGAGCTACTGCGGGTAAGTTATGACAGGCAAATATAATAAAGATAACACAATAAATAGTAAACAAAATGAATAAAAGGGAGCAACAAGAGGCACCCCGTAGGCCAAAAGTAGAGAAATAAATGGGGAATAATAATAATAGGGTTATTGAATTAAAGAGGAAAAAATCAGTCTGCCATGTCAAGTAATGCTGCGGAGCTAAAACCAAGAAGATAAACCACTTTCTCAATGCGACTAATCTCCCAGGGGAAAGAAATTAATTGCTTTGAGGGAATGGATATGAATGGTTTATGTTTAATGAGGATCCTCTGTCTTTTTTGATAGAGGATAGGGCTTTAAAGGGAGAGCGGAGATCAGTCTATTGGTGCATGCTTGCCATTTTATACTTCCTATTCTTTATCCTTCATAGTTTTTTTTTTTTTTTTTTTTTTCCTTCCTTTTCTTTCTTAGTGTTTACTTATTTTGTTGTGATTCTCTCTTTAGAGGTTGCTATTATAGTGTTTGTGATTGTGATCTTGACCATGATCCCTTTGCTGTGCACGACAAGGCTCTTTTTTATAGTGTCCACCATGATTGGATTTTACTATTTTATCCTTTAACAACCTTTGTCTGATCTAGGTTTCCTTGCCGACCACTTACTGGTTTGCTAGTTGCTCAGCCATCACCACTTATTTGTGCTGGCCGTGACACCAGACAAAAAATGTTATTTTGTTTGTTTACCTGCTGTGCTACAATGTGAGTGCTCTCTCTCTTTTCCTATCCTTCATGGCATGCATCTAGTGGTCCCAGCTTATCCTTACTTCCTTTGGGTGGTATGTCATCCTAGCAAGACATTTCCCCCAAAAAAGCCTGAACAAGAACCCATAATAGGTTTTCTCCTTTCCCTACCGCCAGACCATGCCCTCTTACCTCTGACCTCACCACCTCTTGTATTGGTCGGGTATAGGTTGGTGATGTCTGAGCCTTGCGCGTGCTTCACTTCCATGTATATTCAAAATTTGCCTGTTGCTCACTCGTTCGCCGTGGTCTGGAGGTTTGTTTGCACATCCTGCTGCCTATCCTTGGCTTCTTATGGCTTTCTGGCTTCTCATTCTTTAAAGCCTACTCCTTTTGGGGCTAGGCTTTTACTTGGCTGTGGGCTTTTCTTCCTTCAACCCACTCTCTTGCTCTTTTTTGCAGTCTTTACGTGTCTTGCCGTATTGGTTTGCCATTCTTGTTGTGACATTATTTGACCCAAGCCTGCTGGGCCTCTTTGAGCTTGTTGCTTATTCTTCCCTCAATGACTCAGTATTCAGTATAGTCATTTGGGCTTTTTTGTTACGTTGGGTATCCTTGGCCCATTTACTTTCCTTGTACCCTTTTGGCCATTTTCTTAGCTCTGCATTCCCATGAGTTTTTACTAACTCTTTTGGATTTCCTTATCCTAATTACCTTATCCTTCATCCTTGGGGCCCATGAACTTTCCATCAACCCCTTACTTTCATTACTTCGGGCCTACTGTGGCCCATTCTCACTTTTCTACATCACATACTGCTCATGGGTTTGCTTCTTCTCTCTTTTTGGACTCCTTTAGGCCCGTCTACTTCCTCAAGGCCCATTTGTTTATTTCATGGGCCTGCAATCCATTATTCTTACCGCTTGGGTTTAATGGTTTTTTCATCCACTTACTAACTTTTTTTTGCCCATGTTGCTAGGCTTCTTCTTTCCATTGGGCTTCCGAAAATGATTATCAACATAACTCAAGAAATCTTGAGTCCAATCCTTGTCTCCACTTCAACTCTATCTTGAGTTCAATCATTATCTCCACTCTATCTCTTATTTAAAATGTTAAAAATCCTACATGGAGGAGAGTATGAGAATTATAGTTATATGATTAAATTCATCATTTCCTAACAACTTAAACTTTTGGGACAATAATTAATTTAACACCAATAAGCTGATTGATCCCACTCCGCCTACAGTGGGAATGGAATAGAGATGGAGTAGCCCTTTATCTGCCCTTGATCATAGGCAATTGCCCAATATATAAGATAAATGACCAAGTGCAAATATATAATATCTTAATATAGGACTTTGAAAAAACGCCAGAAGTGTTCTAGAAAAAGAGAGAAAAGTGATTGATAGTTTCAAATATCTACTTGGAAGTGCTTTGAAAATCATTCTAGTCAAACCATGCCTGTGCTTGTGACAGAGTATGTAATTCTTGACAAGCAGCGAGATATATACAATTCAAGTTGTTTTTGTTTAAACAATGGATGAAAGTAAGACTAAAAGATTATTGAATTTTATCATTAGATATCACTAGTACGTAGTTTCGTGCATATGTATATATATATATAAAGGATATAATTAAAAAAAATTATAATTATATAATTCAAATTAAATTTTTTTTAAAAGAGAATCAAATTATACATGGTATTAGCTTATATTTTTTTTAAACTATATATTTCTAAAATATGTAATGGTTTCTTATTATATATATATATATATATATATAATTTAGAATTTAATTGGTTTTAGACTATTCGATTTTTGCACCCAATAATTCACTTGTTACAAAAATTAAAAACTTAGAAGGATATGTGACGAAAAATTTGACTTCAATTGAAATCTAATTTAAAATCTAATTGGATTTGGATTCTTTGATTTTCATACTCAATAATTCACTTGGCACTAAATTAAAAATTAAATAGAACACGTGACACAAAATTAAAAATTTAATTCAAATCTAATTGAAATTTCTCTAAGTTTGACTATATATATATATATATATATATATATATATGACACTGCACAAAAAGAGGCATCTTATCAGCAAATGTTCAAAAAATAAGGCAAGCTGGATTTTTCTAAGAATGTCATTGTCTAAAGGTCGTTAGATAATTATTAGAGCATTGTGATTTATGCCCGTGTGTACTTGGATTTTTATGAAAAAATAACCTTTACCAAGTACAAAAGGTTCTAGAAAATTGGACGAGGTCAGATTAGGGTACTCAAAATCCTGTCCATATACAGGCTATACTGCCAATCAAAAGGAACGAACGAATCGGTCAAACCCCATGAAAGTTCTCCAGAAGAAGCAACACCGCAATTTTCCTCGCTTTGAAGAAAAAATTTGGCAGCCTATAAATGAAAATGGAAACTACTAGGAAGTTAACAAAACCCTTTTGTCATGATGGATTCAAGGGTCTATTTCAGTTTGTTGGTTTTGTTTACAGCCTTTTTTATCGCAACCCACTGTCTTCCTCTGCCAGAGGAACATGCTGCCTTATTCATCTTTGGAGATTCAACATATGATGCTGGAAATAATAACTATATCAAAACCACTGATTATTACCGATCGAATTATGTGCCATATGGGGAAACCTTTTTCAAACGCTCTACTGGGAGATTTTCGGATGGCCGTTTAGCGTCAGATTTTATTGGTAAGAACATTGCAATATATTGTGTCTTGTTTTCAATAGAATCTCACTTGTTGCTAAATTAATTTACTGTTTATGATTTATTTCAGCTGAATATGCAAAGTTACCGTACATTACACCATATTTACAACCTGGTTATAATCAATTTACTGATGGGGCAAACTTCGCATCTGCTGGAGCTGGTGCTCTTGCTGAAACTTACAAGTCAGGAAATGTATTGAATCTTTACTATTAAGTAGGTTTCTTTTATATATATATATATATATATATATATTTATATGTCAAGGTAATTACAAGCTTCACACACATGTATAGGATTGGAATCATGATCTCACTCTTCATTCTTCAACTCTTAACGATGGTTGAAAAAGTTCCCTTTTTTATTTGTCCAAGAACCATACTATTGCCAACCATGTGGTCCTCATATGTCCGGTCATATTCTCTTTAACAATGCACTTATTCTCTCATACTTGTGAGTATATATCATTTATACTTATTATTAATTTCATGTCTTAAATGTGAACATCAACATCAATTAAAATGTGTACATCATGTACAAAATTATGAATGTTTTTTTTTTTTTTTTTGAGGGGGAATAAAATTATGAATGTTGTGTGTATAAAGTAAAGTGTAGGCTAATGAGTGTGAAACAAAACTTTCCTTATATTTTTAAAGCATAAGTTTGTTTCCATGAAGGAAATAGTTTAATGTTTTTTTTTTTTTTTTTTTTGATCCACAGTTGATAGACCTAAAATCTCAACTAAGTTATTTCACGAACTTTGAGAGGCAGTTGATCCAAAAACTAGGTGATCCAAAAGCTAAGGCATTATTGTCAAGAGCAGTATACTTAATTGCCATTGGCAGCAATGATTATGCAGCTGCTGTCTCTGCGAATTCCAGTGCGAGTCCAGAAGAATACGTAAACATGGTGAACGGCAATTTGACATCTGTGATCAGAGTAATAAAAATTAACAATGTTTTATATATTTAAATTTACATCATTTTATTTATCTTATCCCCTCCTTTTAGCTTTTACTCATAACTACACATTGATTTGTTAGGAAATATATAATAAAGGAGGAAGGAAATTTGGTATTCCAAACTTAGAGCCAATGGGTTGTCTTCCATCGGCAAAAGCAGTAAATCCAAGCAACACAAGTGCATGCTTCCAGGCACTAAATGACCTAACACAATTACACAATAAAGCACTTTCAGAAGCCCTCCAGAAGCTAGCGAACGAGCTCGACGGGTTCAAGTATTCATTAGCCGATGCTTACACTGCTCTTAGTGACAAAATAAATAACCCTTCAAAATATGGTATGACATAGCCATTTTCATAGCATACATTATACTTAATTATTCTTACAATTAATTTGTTTGTTATTTCTATCATAAACTGATAGGATTTTCGTTGTGATTATGTTATGAATAGGGTTCAAGGAAGCGAATATTGCATGCTGTGGAAGTGGTCCATTCAGGGGAACTAATAGTTGTGGAGGGAAGAGATTATCTAATAAGTATGAATTATGTGAAAATGTTAGTGAATATGTGTTTTTTGACGGAGGTCATACCACCGAAAAGGCTAATGAGCATCTCGCAAATCTAATGTGGAGTGGAACTCCCAATATTGCTGGACCTTACAATCTCAAAGCATTGTTTGAACTTTGAACACAAATAAATGTAAATTTTATAAGAATTGAGTGAATAATATATGTTATTATTAACATTTTTTTAAAAAAAAAGATAAGCATGAATCTTTTTTTTCTTTTTTTTTTTTTTTTTTTTATAGAATGAATTTATGAACATATTTCATATTGTCGTATTATACTCCCCACACTCTCGAGTAAATTAAATGATTTCCCAAACTGAATATTTTGTACTTACGGGTTTAGAATTTCATATCTTCTTACAATGCATAGAAATTTTACTTCTGAAGATGTTTCCAACTTTATGATGATCCCTCTAAGGACCGTTTAGATTGAAGTTGTAATTTATGATCAGAATTATTGTCTCAAATGGAATGCATCCATTTGCCTGAATGATCAGGTATCAGACTCATGAATTTCATTCATTTATGATCAAACCCTATATTTGATTGACATTAACTGAGCATTGACTTTAAATTTGATCATCCATTCAAAGTGAAAGTACCGTAATGTTAAAGAGCATGGAATTCCCCTTTTAATTGACTACTGATTGGCCAAATTTTGGCTTGGGTCAAGTAAGATTTCATAAAATCAATGAAAATGATGGGTCAAACTTCACAATTTTGTTGAATGTCAATAAGTTTGAATTAATTTTGCGAAGGTCATTAATCGAAAGCTCAGAAGTGAAATGTTTAACTGGAAAGATTGGATTTCTAGAACAAAATCAACTTGAGGTACCATCTTTGCGTGTACAGTTGCTCTAAACCAGAAATAAATAATCTAAAAAGTATGTAGTTTATTAAACCACTAAATTCTCTAAGACATGATTGAATAGTTTTTTTTTTTTTTTTTTTGGGGGGGGGGGGGGGGGTGTTTAGTGTGTCAGAAAGCTCATGCACAAAAATGAAAGACTATTCTACAAGTGTCAAAACCTTTATGTTAAAATTATTACATACTTCGGAAACACTGCTCTCTCCTCTCACAAGAGGGTTACACATTGCTCCCTCCTCTCACATGAGGGGCGGGCTCTATACGTGGGTCCTACCACGGGGGCCACCCCTCATGTGAAAGGGGGAAGCACTGCTCCTGGAGTATGTAATGATTCCACCAATCTAATATACCAACTCTACATGTGAAATTGTCACAACCACGCATTGATAGATGGTCAATAAAACATGTACTTTAAGAATTCATATTTTTATTACCAAAAATGACTAAATAAGAATAAATATTTATTAAATAAATAGTTTTGAGAGCTAATATCCCAAAAAATAGGAAGTCTCTATGTTATTTAAAGTTTAAACTCTTAAATGATGTTGTCAATCGTATATGATGTTGTCATATGGAATGCATCCATTAACCTCGATAAGGTATCAGACTCATGAATTTCATTCATTTATGATCAAACCCTAAATTTGATTGTCTTTGACTTAAAATTTGATCATCCATTTAAAGTGAAAGTACCATAATGTTAAAGAGCATGGAATTCCCCTTGAATTGACTACTGATTGGCCAAATTTTGGTTTGGATAAGTAAGATATCATAAAATCAAGATGGCTCAAACTTTGTAATTTTTTTTGAATGTCAATAAGTTTGAAATAATTTTGGGAAGGTCATTAATTGAGAAATCAAAAGTGAAATGTTTAATTGGAAAGATTGGATTTCTAGCACAAAATCAACTTGAGGTGCCATCTTTGTGTGTATAGTTGCTCTAAACGACACATAAATAATCTAAAAAGTATCTAGTTTATTAAACCACTGAATTCTCTAAGACATGATTGAATTGGGATTTCAGTGTGTCAAAAAGCTCGTGAAAGACCATTTTACAAGGGTCAAAACCTTAATAGTAAAATTATTACAAACACGGAGAGTATTTCTCTCTCCTTTAACGTGAGAGGAGGATGCACGAGTCTCACTGTTGGGTGTGTGGCACATGTGGGTTCTAGCCCACATGCTGGACACAATGTGAAAGCTCATTTAATGAGCTTGTCCCTTGAGTCGTCAAGTCAACCTAATGAGACTTGACATTAAGCAGCTTGTCCCTTGAGCCTTCAAGTCAACCTAATGAGACTTGACATTAAGCGCGTGGGACACGCTGAAGTAAAGAAGAAAGTTGGCTGAAGCAAAGGGTAAGGCAATTCGGCCCAAGTGAAAAAGCTGAAGAAAAAATTGACACACACACATGAAGAAAAAGCTTGAGAGCTTCAGTTAGTGAGTCCAAAACTGTGAGAGAAACACAGAAAGAGGAGCAGTCTGAAATTGAGAGATACACAGTGAGAGTACGAGAGAGTGAAAAAGAAAATGAGAAATTTTTCTTTACTTAAACTACACAAGGAAGATAAATCGTAATTGTTTTTGAATGTCAATAAGTTTGAAATAATTTTGGTAATTGAGAGCTCAAAAGTGAAATGTTTAATTGGAAAGATTGGATTTCTAGCACAAAATCAACTTGAGGTGCCATCTTTGCGTGTACAGTTTAGAGGCACATTAATAATCTAAAAAGTATCTAGTTCATTCTCTATGATATGATTGAACTGGTTTTTTTATTTATTTGGATTTTAGCGTGTAAGAAAGCTCATGAAAGACCATTTTACAAGGGTCAAAACCTTAATAGTAAAATTATTACATACTCAGAGAGTATTGCTCTCTCCTTTAATGTGAGAGGAGCATTGCATCCTCCTCTCATGTGAGCTCTGTATGTGAGTCTCACCTATTGGGTGTGTGGCACATGTGGGTTCTAGCCCATGCTGGGCACAATGTGAAAGCTCATTTAATGAGTTTGTCCCTTGAGTCTTCAAGCCAACCTAATGAGACTTGACATTAAGCGCGTGGGACACGCTGAAGTAAAGAAGAAAGTTGGCTGAAGCAAAGGGTAAGGCAATTCGGCCTAAGGGTATGTTTGGTTGGGTGAAAACAGGAATGATGGAAAATAGGGTGAAAAATGACATTTTCCATTATTTGGTTGAGAGGAGGAGGGGGAGAGAAAAATGGTGGGGCCCACAAGTTTTCTCTCCTCCTCCCTTTAAAATACAATCTCTCCAAATTAGAGTGAAAAGTGAGAAAAATATTTAAGCAAAATTGCCCCCACCTCTTTTTTACATTTTTGGCTTTTTTTTTTTTTTTTTTTTTTTTTTTTTTACTTTTCTTTTTCTTTTGACTTTTCCTTTGTAACTTTTTTTTTTTTTTTTTTTGATAGAAGGAAGTTAGGAACAGGGTGATGTTTATTACCAGAAACAATGCATCATAAATAGCTTGAACTACTGTAAGTACTCGCCCTGCCAACTTCATTCCATTCAAACCAGCACAAGCTTTGGGAGTAATTGATTGATCTACATACTCAAGAAAAGCACAAGCTTTGGGAGTAAACTTCATTCCTTTGTAACGTTGGCTTTTTTTTTTGTCAGGTGGTGGGTTCTTCTTCTTTTCCTTCCTTTTTTTTTTTTCCTTAATTTTTTATATTATTTTTTTAAGAAAACACTTTTGGATGATTTCTTAATTATGCTATTTTTTGAAATGTCCACTTTCATCTATACACAATTTTTTTTTAAAGTATAATGTATTACTTTTTGTTTTATTTAAGAGGGACATGATGATAAATTTATACAAACTTTATTTTCAACCAAACCAAAAAGTTTTCCATCCCTCCACTTTTCCACCCTCTCAACCAAACACAAATGAGTAAAACTAAAAACTTTTCTATCCTCCCACTTTTCTATTCTCTCACTTTTCCATCCTTTCAACCAAACGGACCCTAAGTGAAAAAGCTAAAGAAAAAGGAGACACTGTGAGAGACAGCAAAAGTGCCTTTCAAAAAACTAAGATTTTGAGTGCTTTTTAAGAAACTTCTCTTTTTTTGGTAAATTATGTGGAGTCCCCACTTATTTTTTTATACAAAAAAAATAAGAAAAACTAAAAATATATGACTGAATTGTTTCTTTCATTGATTGAAGAAAAAAAATATATGTTTGAAAAATTGAAAATTACATGGCTTTGGGTCCTAGTTACAATCTACCAAATAATTACATGGCTTTTTGTCCTAGTTACAATCTACCCAAAATAAAATAAAAATAATGCTAGATCTACCTATCCAAAAGACCTAAATTCGGAGGCTAGGTTACAGAATAGGAAAGTGTTAGACACCCATTCTGCCCAGACAGAGTCTGGTTTTCTAGACTCTTGTGACCATTGTACTTCTTTTATGCATAAGATGAATGATATGTTGCACATGTGAAATAAACTAATTCACACAAATTTATTTATGAATGTGTCCTCTTCTTTGTTAAAAAAAAAAAAAAATCAGATCTGTTGTTATGAGTAAAAAAAAATTGATTTTGGTTTAGAAGAAAAATTAGATCTGTTTTTGTTGTGTAAAAAAAAGATGTTTTTTTGGAGAGAAAATTCAGATATGTTTTTTAAATGAGAAAATTTAGTTTTGTAGAAACTCAAAAGAATCAGATCTATTTTTGAAAACTAAAAAATTGGTTTTTGATTTGTAATAAATCAGATCTGTTTTGTAATAAAAAAAAAAAGTCAGATCTATTTTTTTTTTTTATGTTCAAAAAATATGAAAGAGAGTTTTTTGAGAAGAAGATTTCATTCATGAAATAAATTTATGTTACATAAATTAAATAAAACAAACACAACCATTCATGATCTTTTTCTTTATTTCAAAATTTGCTATGTTAAAAAAAAAAAAAAAAGATATGTATCTAAGAAAGATACAAATTGGTTTTTCTTTAAGAAAAATTCAGATATGCATCTAATAAAGATACATATCGGTTTTTATTTGAAAAAAAATTCAGATATGTATCTAATGAAGATACAGATCCGTTTTTATTTGAAGAAAAAATTAGATCCGCATCTAATGAAGATGCAGATCCGTTCTTATTTGAAGAAAAATTCAGATCTGCATCTAATGAAGATGCAGATCCATTTTTATTTTGAGAAAAAGAATTGATTACATGCAGATTTTTGAAACTAAGAAAGAGATCATAACAATAATAAAAGAATCAAGAACATGCTTTAACAAAATAAAACAATAATTCATGATATGAATATTTGAAACAACTAAACTAAAAAAATAAATAAAATAAAATAAACATGCATCATCACAACAAGATAAGCATAAGAAAAAGGGTTAAGAGACAACCTCTTGCATGGAGCACTCTTCTTCTTGAGAGGATATTTTAGGTTTCAAAGAAATTTATGTAATTATCTTTGAAACCTAAAAACCCTAGCTCCAGAGAATATCAGCGAGGGAGATCAGAAATATGAGAGTGTGAAAAGGTGTCCCTCCTAGAGCATAAAAGAGTGTCAAAAGGGGTCCTAAATGTTGGGAGGCATCCCCCATTTATAGAGGTGTTAATTGTTTAGAAAATAAGCAAAAAACATATGGGAAAATCCTAAAAAAAGAAAGAAAGAGAGATTTGAAAAAGAGTAAGCTGATTTTTCAGATCAGAACCTGTTTCAGTATTTTGATCATATCTCTTTACTCAAAATTCTGAATAAGCTGAAATTTTTCCAGCTGAAGGGAAATTTGATTCTATACAACTTTTCCAGAAATAGCCTAGTCCGAATTTTGAGTTCTGTTATGCCAAAAGTGCCTTAGAACGTGAATCTGAAATCTGCTACTTGATTAGCACGTTTCTTAAGTGTTTTCCAACTCTAAAACTGTATTTGAACGAATTTCAGAATTATTTTCATGATAAACCTCATTCCAAAGTGATAATTACGACTTTTAAAATAATTATTTTTAATACAATTATTCCAAAAGCCTAATTATCCACGGTCTTTAAATATTATTAGCTTATTTGTTTTAGTCCCATGTAACAAATCTCACTTTAAGAAAAATACTCCACCAATCACATAAATTCATTTAATTAATTTTAATCATTAACCAATCAAAATTAATTTCAATTAATCACACATAATCAGCTTCTCCCCACACAAAGCATGCAGACTGTGAAAACTTAATCTTGTGATATCTTTCAATCCAATAGTTCGATTTGGAAACCAGACACATCATCGCGACCGTTAGAATCTCAAGATCATTTTTATGATGATGTAATGAATGAATTAATGCATGTAATGCAATCATGATTTTTGGGGTACATGGATGGTCACTTTAGTCATTCTCCTTGATTAAATCATGGGTGGAAAATTAAGTGTCTACACACACACACACACAAAGAAAAAGCTTGAGAGCTTCAATGAGTGAGTCCAAAACTGTGAGAGAAACACAGCAAGAGGAGTAGTTTGAAATTGAGAGAGACACATAGTGAGAGTACGAGAGAGTGAAAAAGAAAATGAGAAATTTTTCTTTACTTAAGCTACACACAAGGAAGATAAATTGGTGAAGTTCTCTTGGAGGTATATTTGGATGCTACAATCATAGAGTGTTAGAGTATTCAGAGGAAGATCTTGCTACTGGGTTTTGTGGTAATATTTTATTTACTCCTTGAGATATATTTGTTGTATATCCAATTTATTGTGGACTCAAGTTTGACATAAACTTGAGAGTTGTAATCACTATTTTTACAATGGATATTTTTTGGAGTTGCCCTGTGGTTTTTTCCTTACACCGAAGGGTTTTCCAAGTAAGATTTGGTGTTCTTGTGTAGATGTGTTTCTGTGGTGGTTGTTGAATTTTTTTTTTCTTCCATAATATTGCTATTGCATGATAGTCATTTATTTTAATTCACACATAAACATTGCTTAGGGCCACCCCTCATGTGAAAGGAGGGAGCAATGCTCCTAGAATATGTAATAATTTTCCACCAATCTGAGGCAAACATGGCAAATGGTCGGGTTCAGGTCAAGTCAATTGGGTTGCAGATTAAAAATGTTCATTTTAAGTGGGTTAGAAAATGGGTTGGGTCAATCAAGTTGTGGGTTGATTTGGGTCGGGTTGACCCATATTTTTCACATAATTTTTTTTTTTTTTTAAGAAAATAACATGTATTTACCATTCGAAAAGTCACGCAACAAATTACTTGATATAAAATACATTATTTTGAATTCAACACTCATATCAAGAATGAGCTCAGAGAATAAGTAAAACAAATACACAAGTTTCATTTCTACACAATACATCCTAAAACATAAAACAAAATTACAAATGCATTATTGGATAACTAATTTGACAAAGAATAAAATCATATGAGAAATTTATAATCTTGAAAACTAATTTTATAATCTATTATCAATTGTGGTTGACATTCTCTTTTAATTCAAGAATATACATTAAAGTTTGATTGTTTACTTATTTATATGTGGTCTCTTTTATGAATATCATGTCATTGTTAAGCAGCATACACTTTAGAAAATATCATAATTTATTTTGATGAAAAGCCATTTATTTTAGATATGAATTGTTAAAAAAAAAAGGCTTAAGCATTCATAATTTATGCTAATTTCATCGATACTTTAGCTTCAGTCTTTTCACACTTATTAATGTTTATTATACATGTCTATAATTTTAAATATATGTTTTTAACTCTACCGTAACCAAATTATCTTAGCCTCCATTTTTGTTATTTGATATATTAAAATCTATACTTATTACGGAATATCTCAACCATTCATCTTTCAATTCATATGCATGCAGTTATGTAAAAGGTCTTGTAAGGTTGAATTTAATCAACCATCTTGTTGGCTTTATTCCGTGCCAAATTTGCTTGTATTTCAGCAATTAGTAACCCTGTATTTAGGTGGGATTTTTGTAAGGGTAGTGAGTGAGATAGTGTGAAGAAATGCTCAAGAGTGTGCAAGAAAAACAGAGACTCGCGACTGGATCTCACGGGTAACTCGCGGCTACAAGTCGCCAAAAACTGCATACATGCCAAGCATGCCAGAAGTTGAAGCATCATGCTAGATGAAGCACTACAGGACAAAATAGGACAACTACTGTTCAGTTATCTCGCGGCTGGATCTCGAGACTTAGTCAAGCCGCGAGCCAGCCCTGTTTTGAAAAACCTGACTTTTCACATTCCATTCTCACCGAAGTATAAATATCTCTCGTACCCACGAAAGTAAGAGAGCTTCCAGAGAGAATTTTGAGAGAGAAACCCTAGAGTAAAACAAGATTGATTCATCCACAATTTTCACAAAAGAGACTCTTCAAATTCCTTTACTCTCTTCCTCTCCATTGTTAAATCCTTGAGAGACCTTTTACCAAAACCTTTTCTCACCATATCCATTTCTGTGAAAGGGTTGTTTGGTGTTTTTGGGAAACAGTTAGGAATGAATCAATTTCACATTGGTTGATGCTATGGTCAAGTAGCGGAATCCGGGAAGTTAGAAAAGAAATAGGTTCGACGCAATCTCGTTGGAGCAAGAAGCTTGGAGGTCTTAAGTACATTGGGTAGATTAGGCTTGGAGGGTCTATTACTGTTCATGTATTCCAACTACATTTTCTAGTGGATTACTTATCGCTTGGAGGGCGGGGAAGAGGTTTTACACCGAGGGTTTCGGTTTCCTCTTCGATAACACATCGTTGTGTTGTCCTTGTGTTTGCATCTCTCTTCCCTTAATCTTTTCCTTTTATTTTCTGCTGTGGATGTGATTTTAATTGGCTTAAATTGTTTACCAATTCTGTTTATAGCTCGTGTTCATTTTCCGCACACTTATTGTTTGTCATAAAGCTTGAATCAGTAATATTGTTATTGGGGGTCTAAACATTCATAGTATTTTTTACATTATTTGAACTTTCATTTGGTATCAGAGCGGGTACACTTATTGTGGTTTAAATATTTAAGTATGATCCTTGACCCCTTGTGTTTATTTGCCATGGATTGTGCTTTGTATGCCTCTTTGTACGATTTGGTTGATGATAAATGTAGCATGTCACGTGTTTGTGAAAATGCCTCTCTATGAGTGTGGATCCTCATGATTGTGATGCTATGTTGTACGAATCATTTGATGCTGTTGATATTCCAAATGACAAACTCTTGAAGAAAAATGCTAAGAAATTTCAAAAGAATTTGAACAAGTTATTTTGTGAAAATGATGATTTGATTGCTAAGCTCAATGAATTCAACAAATTGGTTGAGAAATATAAAAAACTTGCTGAAGATTCACTTGAAAAGCTAAAAGAGTTTGAATGCTTGAATATGGACTTGGATACTAAACTTGTTTTGTCTAACAAACTTGTTGATGAGTTAAAATGTGAAAATGAATCTCTTAAGATGTATGCCAAGTGTTTGATTGCTGAACCCATTGATAAAAGGGATGATAATATTTGTTGCAATCATGTTGTTGTACCCGATCTTGTGCCTATTGTGTGTTCTACCTCTAAGGACAAATTGGTGTACATTCCTCCATACAAAAGAAATCAAAAGGTGGAGAGAAAGACTGTTAAGTCAAAGCCTTTGTTTAGGTCTCAACCTAAGGCTTTGGATGGATTTAAGTTTGTTCTAATTTGTCACCATTGTGATGTGATTGGTCATATAAGACCTCAGTGTCATAAGTTGAAGAGGAAACAAAACCATATTGCTAGATCCCTTCCCAAAAGACTTAGTAGACTTAAACACATTGTGTGTCACTATTGTGGTGTCTTTGGTCATCTAAGACCTCAATGCTCTAAGTTTCATGCTTTTAAAAAAATCAAAAGAAAAGAAAAACTTGAGTTTTTTGGAAATTGTGCTAAAAAGAGTAAACCGGTTTTGAATGAAAATAACATGTTGTTAAAAAAAATGTTTAATGCTCTTAACTCCTTGACTATGTGCATTTCCGGTTCTCATTCTTCCAACCCTCGTCTCACTTCTCTTGAGACACTCATTCCAAACAATCGTTCCGTTTGGATGAGGAAGGGTTCCTATGGTTGAGCTTTTGCTCTTTTGGTCCTTGATCTAATTCTTTCGATCTTTGTAGGACCCTTCATGTATTTTAAGTCATATCTTTATGCATTTTGTGCATCTTGCATTTATTTGTATGCATTGTTTTGTTTTTTATTTTACTTTTATATTTCAGTTTTGTGTGAGTAAAAAATCCAAAACCATATAAAAAGTGAAAAATTCAAAAAGTGAAAAATTCAAAAAGTTTGATCGTATATGTTTGAGCACATATCACATGTGAGTTTGGCCTTGTACCTTTGTACAAATGACTTTGTGCATTTACGAGTTTAGTTTGTTATTTTTGTACTTATATCTTTGTGGGAAAAATCTTGACATCTTTGTGTGATTGTTGTAAATCGATCTTTAAGCTTGTCATGAATGATTAGTCAATAGTCATGTTGGTTTTGATACATGCGTAGACTTGTGATTATATCTCTTCCCACTCTTTTATTTTTATTGTTTAAAGAGTTCAATAAATGTAAATCTCAAAATGAAAAGAAATAATGAGCTGCAAAAGTCGTCGCACATACTAGTATTCAACTAGGAAAAAGGGAAAGCGACTTATATGAAAATGTATGATGCCCAAAAAGCCAAAGGCTTGTTCATCAAATTGAAATATCACAAATTTCAGGCATTGATCTCAAAATGAGATGTTTTGATTCAAAATGATCAAATGTTATGAATTGTAAAAAAACCAAATGAAAAACTTCATCGTATGTAATCATTTTCTTGTGGGAGGTCATATATGTTCATTTCTATAATTGAGATAGACTACTTGACTTAGTACTAGTTGTGTATGACTTGATTGAATTGATCATTGAAACTTCACTCTAGACTAAGGATTATTCCACATTTGATACACACACACAACACACATGCCTAATGTTCAATGAATGTCTTATTCATTTGTTAGATTGTACTTGTCTAAATGTGATGTGTGTGTGTTCAATCATATATGGATTAATCCAAAAAGATTTTTGATCATTTTAAATGTTTTTGAAAGTGATTTTTATCACTCTTTGTGTTCATGTTTTGTGCTTACTTTGTTCTTTATTGTTTAAACATGTTCTGTTTTTGAAAAACTAGTGTCAGAATTTTTGGCTACTCATTTTGGCTACTTGCGTGAGCTGCTAGCAAGCTGCCAGTTTTGGCGACTTGCAAGCCACGAGTTTAAGCCGCGAGTTCATACAGAGGGGTTTCGCGACTCACTCGCGACTTGGCTCACTACTTGCCAGTCGCGAAACGCCTAGAATCAGCTTTTTAAGGAGCTTTTTCGTGAAAAACTTGTTTTAAATCTCTCCCATCCTCTCTAAAACCCCTTCTTTCAATATTTTTACATCAAAACCCAACCAGTTTGAATGGTTTTTCCATTCCATTAACATCTCTAAAGTAATAATAAATTCTTTTCATTAATTTTGATCCTTAAATTATGTTTGGGAGAGTTTTGTGCTCTTGGTTGGGATTTTTATCATAGGGGTTGGGAAAACTTAATTTTTGTCAAATTTCTTCATGGAATTGGTTTCTTTTGTTGATTTGCATTGGATGTTGGCCCCTTGTGGCAGAAAGAACATGTATTAAGGGTAGATTTCATGATCTTCATGCATTGTTTCACATTATTGTTCATAGTGTGCATGCTAGATGTTTGATAAAATGCCTCATAGACATTTTCTCGCTTGTTTGGACTCCGATGAGTACCAAACTTTGGGGTTTTTCATGTTTCCTCATTAGGAACATGTTTGGTTCATTGGTTGTGTATTTAACACACCTTACCCTACATGTGCATTTCTCATGTATTGGTCATGCATTGCACATAGCCACCTCTTGCACACACCTTTGCTACCCTTGTCATGCATTGGTCTATACCTTGTTTCTTCATCCTAGCATGTCATGTTTACCTTATGCTTTGTAGCATTTTACTTTGTCTTCGGTTTGAACTTCATTTTCTTATTCATCTCACACCCCTCATGCATCATTTTCATTGTGCATACCTTCATCTTTTGCCATCTTTTCTCCTTGACCCTTTGTCTATTCCTGACAAAAAGGGGGAGAGTATACTCCAGAGAGTATACCGGAGAGTTTTGTCATTTCTATATGACTCTTGTGCACATCCTTAAGGGGAGAAATTCTATTTCTCTTGCACATTTGTAGGGAAAGAGATATTCCATAGGGAGGATGCATATACCAAGAGGGAGAAGATATTGAGTTAATAAGAAAACCTTGTTTTGTTTGTTTCTCTTTATGTTTGTTTTCTTGTATTGCATCGTGTTTGTGTTTTGGACATGCATATATCCCTATGCTATTGTGCTTCATTGAATGCATGTTCGAATGATCATTTGCTTTGCTATGTGATCATTGTAGTCATTTCTATATGACTGTTTTGGTGTATGATCAAGTTGCTCGCATGTTTCACATCATATTTTCTTGATCGCAATTTACTTGTTATATTATACTTGTTCTTTTATTACTTGCTTTACCTTAAGGGTCTAATGTGTTTTGTGTAAGTATTTCAGGTCACAAGTATATATGTTCCAAGTGCATCACATCTTCTCATCATTTTGAAGAGGAGAAATTTTAAGCACTTTTAGCTTATATTGTTTAAGTTTATATTCAGTATTTTGTGGTTTGTACCCATGTTACTTTTGTAAGCTTTCAGGGTTTGTTTTCATATTTTGTAGGCTTTATGATCTGTACCTTGCTTTATGCAGCCTTTATGCTTTATTAAATCAGTACTTCTAATTAAATGTCATGCATTTTCTTGTTAAGTACTGTCACTCTTGTGCCCCTGTAGGATTGTTCCTAGATGCATATACTTAGTGTATTATGCATTGGTTGAGTATTGCGCATACAAGTGACTTGCATTGTTCTTGTTAGCTTGTATGTCCAAGTGTGAATGAACATTGTGGTCACTACCTTGTAGTGATTAATTGTTTGATCAAGCCTTGGTTTGTTTATTAACTCCATCTGTGCTTGATCACATCATGTCTGCTTCATATGCATTTCATGTTTTTCTACATACAATGATCATGGTGTATTATTGTGTTTCAGGAGATTCATGTTCATATGATTCAAGAGCTTTACAGTTTCTAGAGTTAGGTGTGAGTGAGTTATGTTCAACGGTTCCCAACTCATATGTTAAGTCTAGAGTCTGTTTTAGGATTTTGTCACGGAATAGCCAAAGAGGGAGATTGTAAGGTTGAATTTAATCAACCATCTTGTTGGCTTTATTCCGTGCCAAATTTGCTTGCATTTCAGCAATTAGTAACCCTGTATTTAGGTGAGATTTTTGTAAAGGTAGTAAGTGAGATAGTGTGAAGACATGCTCAAGAGTGTGCAAGAAAAACAGAGACTTGCAATTGGATCTCGCGGGTGACTTGCGGCTACAAGCCGCTAGAAGCTGCACACGTGCCAGGCATGCCAGAAGTTGAAGTGTCATGCTAACTGGAGCACTACAGGACAAAATAGGACAACTAGCCGTTCAGTTATCTCACGGCTGGATCTCGCGACTCAGTCAAGCCGCGAGGCCAAGCCGCGAGCCAGCCCTGTTTTGAAAAACCTGACTCTTCACATTCCATTCTCACCCAAGTATAAATACCCCTCATACCCACAAAAGTAAGAGAGCTTTCAGAGAGAATTTTGAGAGAGAAACCCTAGAGTAAAATAAGATTGATTCATCCACAATCTTTACAAAAGAGACTCTTTAAATTCCTCTACTCTCTTCCTCTCCATTGTTAAATCCCTGAGAGGCCTTTTACCAAAGACTTTTCTCACCATATCCATTTTTGTGAGAGGGCTGTTTGGTGTTTTTGGGAAGTAGTTAGGAAGGAACCAATTTCACATTGGTTGATGCTATGGTCAAGTAGCAGAATCCGGAAAGTTAGAAAAGAAATAGTTTCGGCGCAATTTCGTTGGAGCAAGAAGCTTGGAGGGCTTAGGTACACTGGGTAGATTAGGCTTGGAGGGTCTATTACTGTTCATGTAGGCCTCGTCAATGGGCCGGGCCGAGCCGACCCAGCCCGTTTTTACTTGGCCCATTGGTCTAATGGGCTGGGCTTAATGGGCTGTTGACTAGTCAATAGGCTGGGTCGGGCCGGGCTGGATGGAAAAACCTAGCCCGTGGCCCTACCCATGGGCAATGCCCACTTGGGCTTTAGCAGGCTGGACTAGTGAGATGGGTTTAATGGGCTACCCATGGGCATTTTTAACAGGTCTTCAATGGGGTTATAAAAATTTAACCAAAATAATTATAATTATATATTATTACAAACTATCAAATTGAACAATTAAATCTACTAAAAAGATTCTATTAAAAAAAAATACTAAGACATACCTCTTAAAAAGGTACTAAAATAGGATTAATTAACTTGTATTGATAAGAATAAATAAGTACATTGAAATTTTCATGAATATATTAGATTGAAAATAGTTGCATCACTACAAAATGTGTACATCCCAACTAGGTTGAACAATATTTGATTCTTCAAATATTTAAATATTTGAAGAATCAAATATCAATTCTTAAAGGAAATATTTGAGGAATAAAATATCAATTCTTTAAGGAAATATATGAAGAATCAAATATCAACTCATTAAGGAAAGAATTTCTTCCAACCAACGGTAAGCCTTTTTTTTTTTTTAAAGAAATTTCTGCTATGATTGTAACTTGTAAGGAAAGAATTGGAATTTATCAAAGGAAAAAAATGACTTTTTTTCCCAAGGCACAGAGATAGGACAATAGTCATCTTAGTAACTTTGTTTTAAAAATCAAAGCTACTAGACTAATACCAAAATATATATATTTATTATGCATATTGTATCACAATCATTCCAAGTATTTAGTGGTTAGGTGTGTGGTCTTAAAGTTTTTATAATGTCTAAAGTTCAATCCCTCACCCACCTAACCCCCAAATTATTTTGTTATAAATTTTGGACAACGGGTCGGACTAAGGGGCTGGGCTAACGGGCCGGCCCACCGGGTGCCCATGGGTAAAGAAACCAACCCATAGCCTGTCCCATTGGGCTACTGGGCTGCCCACGGGCTTCAATATTACCGGGCCGGGCCGCCCATTAGCCTGGTGGGCTAGCGGGCTACTGGGCCAGTCCATGGGTCATGGGCTATTTGATAACCCTTATGTTCATGTATCCCAACTACATTTTTTAGTGGATTATTTACTGCTTAGAGGGCGGCGGAGAGGTTTTACACTGAGGGCTTCGGTTTCCTCTTCGATAACACATCATTGTGTTGTCCTTGTGTTTGCATGTCTCTTCCCTTAATCTTTGCCTTTTATTTTCTGCTATGGATGTGATTTTAATTGGCTTAGATTATTTACCAATTCTGTTTATAGTTTGTGTTCATTTTCCGCACACTTATTGTTTGTCATAAAACTTGAATTGGTAATATTGTTATTGGGGGTCTAAACGTTCATAGTGTTTTTTACACTATTTGAACTTTCAGGTCTTAATTGTTTCCTTAAAACTCACAACAAACAATAAAACCAATATTGTCTTAATTTTTTTTTAACCAAAAACAAAAAAGTTTTAAAAAATGGCTCGGGTCACGGGTCGGGTCAGATTGACCTGCAAAAATCGGGTCGAGTCATGGGTCAACCTGTTTTGCTTTAAGTCAAAAAAATTGGGTTCGGGTCAAGTCGGGTTAGAAAATCTTGACCCATTTTGCCATGTCTAATCTGAGGTATGAATTCTACATGTGTAGTTGCCACAACCATGCATTGATGGATGGTCAATAAAACATGTACTTTAAGAATGCATATTTTTATTACCAAAAATAAATAAAGAGTAATACATATATATATTTTTTTTGATAACACAGTAATACATATTTATTAAATAAATAATTTTGAGAGATAATATCCTAAAAATAGGAAGTCTCTATGTTATTTAAAGTTTAAACTCTTAAATGATGTTGTCAATCGTATATGATAATTTCCTCTACCTTATCATTTGTTAATTTGAAAATAACGATCGAACAATATCCCACACAAGTTCTTATTGTAGTTACATTCAGAGGATTCAGTATCCTACACACAATTTTTTTGTCCGTAGCTTAGGAAATGACGGTTTGTACATTAGCTTGACAATGAGCGTGCATCCTGGTAAATGTCTGCATCAATTGCATGGTATGTTTATTCTTTGGTGATACGATGGGAATAAAAAATAAAGCCGATGCTGTCGCTACGTGCATGTGAGTGAGAGATCCTCCTAATTATGCATCACTGTCGTGGTAAGGAAAATGTTATACATAATACAAATTTTATGACAGTATATATTCACAGACTGATAATGATAAATGTGAATTGATGTCACGGAAGTCTAATAAAAGCAAACACAATATTCTTTTGATGGAACAAAAACTAAACTGTTAGTTTATGGGTAGTAAACCGTGACTCCACGAGGGTTTTCCTGAATCCATAAGGTGATAAACTTGAATTCACCAGAGAAAGAATTTGACAAAAGTCTGTATTTTATTAATAATAATCTGATTTGCCTTTGACGGCTGTAAAACATATAAATACTGAAAAAGTAAAACCCTAGGACGATTAGGAAACGTCTGAAACCCTAATTCGTACTAATTACGCGATTAGGTGACAAAATACCGAAATTTACCAAAAATGAAAAAATTGAGTTAAATGCAAAATCATAAAATAATGACCTTAAGGTTCGTCCCAAAATAAGCAAGACCTTATTCTGACTTTTAAGTAAAAATTTATTAAGGAAACAAAAATTACTATAAACGGCAAAATTGCATTTTTCAGGGTCTAAATGGAGGAATTCGCCATTTTCAGGGGGTACCTTGTGGCAAAATGATGACTATTGCTTAGAATGCCGTTTCGCTTTAACCTGCCAAATTTCATGCGATTTTGACTTCAAGACCCATGATTTCTACTAGTGTCTTTTTGCCTTACGCGATAATTTCAAGCGCGCGTGAGAGTCCAAAAAGGCCATGATGGTCTATTCTACATCATTGGTAACTATTCATAAGATGATTTACATGTATTAATTAAACAAGTCAAATGCATGACTCATTAAGAAGGTCACATGATTGATTAAAAGAACGTATAGATGGTTCTCTCAATGGTCACATGGTAAATTAGAGAAATTTTCTTTTAAACCCGTGTGGAGGAATTAAATTTTTGTTTTACTTTTTTATGATTGGTAATACATCGGTTTATAAAAGTTATATAGTAAAAAACCTCTTTAAAAAGAATATTATGCAGTAAAATGTGTGGTATTTAGGGGTGCACATGGTTCAGGTTGGGTGGGTAAATTAATGGAAATATTTTAACCAATCTACCAATCTATAAATTCAATAGATTGGTTGAAAATATTAGCGATTTCAACTTGGCAAATTAAGTGGGTTGGCAAATTCAATTGATCAAATGAAATTATTTCAATTAAATTAAAATAGCTGAAATTTTATAACATTGAAAAGAAAAGCATATCAGACTCTAAAATTAGACGTGTACATAAAGTAAGAATAATAATAAAATCTTTGAGAGAGCAATTGGAGTTCATTAGCTAGGGAAGAGAAATGTGAAAATGAAAAAATAAAAAGAAAGAGAAAGAGATGAGAGAAATAAAGTAGGTGTGTATGTGAGGCAAAGTTTTGCAACATGACAAAGTATACTAACCATTGAACATGCGCTACACACATGTTTAAAGGATTTTTTTTCATTAATTTTTTTTTTATTTCTATATTGCATCGACTGTTCTTTAATATATATATATATATATATATATATTTTGTATTTATATTGTATTTCTATATACAAAATGACCATTTGGGATATACACCAATTCTAGTGTAGAAGAGTGTTTCAAGTTTGAACACCTAAAGAATTAAAGTTAAAGAAAATCATTTCTGAACTATAAACTTTTGTAAAATAAAGACAAACATTTATTTATGTTTTATTTTGGCCATTGGGTTGCAATTATGAAAAAATGAAGATATATAGTAGTACATAAATTTATGAATATTAAGAAGTTATAATAATACAGTTTTATAGTTGAAGTATTTTTTTTAAATTCAAAATAAAGAAGAAGAGATTGATAAAATAAAAACAAAACAAAAAAAAAAAAAAAAGTGAGATTAAGTGTAAGGAAACCCTGCACGCGTGCGCGTGCGCGCGCGCACGCACACACACACAAAAAAAAAAGAAAAAAAGAACCACAATTAGAAAAGAAAGAAAAAAATAATGAAAATGTGGGCTTAGTGATTGAAGGAATATGGGGAGTTGGAGCAGTTTAAATTTCTGAATGGTCCTATTTTGTAAGTAATATTCAGTAAAAAATATATATATATATATATTTTAGTGGGAGTTAAAAATGTACTTTCATTAGATTATCCTTTAGTTTTGTCTTTACTTAAACTTAGGAGGATAGGAATATTTTTGAACTAATAAAATGTCCATCTCAAACAGCAGAAACCCCTTAAATAGTACTAATATATATGTATGTGTGTGTGTGTGTGTGTGTTTTGGGAGGGGGGGAGTGAGAGTGTAGGTTGGGTTCAAGTTACATCTGATGTAATTCTAAGTAATATTACACTACCCAATAACTTGTTATTGAATTCATATTTTGAAAATCCAACAATTGAATTACATATTTTATATGTTCTTAACATGCATGCCAATTTTCATGTTAATCTGATATAATTTATCATTTGATCCATAAACTCATCTTTAATGTATTATTTTAAATTACAAAAACTTGAATTTAAAAATCGATTGATGACGTGACTATTGATCTTTACTCATCTTTAAATTTTGTAAGTATGGAAAATATACAAAGATAATGTAATCTCGAGATAGATTTATCAAAATTTACATTTAATTAAAAAATATTTGATGGTATAATATTACTTAGAGATACATCAGGTGTAATTTAAACTCAACTAGATGAGCAGGTTCGAACCGGGGCAGATTAGAAATATCCCAATATTCTAGTCAACCTGACCCGCTATATAAATTATTTATCTATCAACTTAACCCGACCGGCCTCACTTAATACACTTGCATGGATTGGATTGGGTTGGTGTGGACCGGGCAAGTTGGCGAGTAAGACAGTTTTTTTCACAGCCCACTGGTATCATTAAAACCATTGGGTAAGAAAAATATCTGCACTAATTGCATGCGATCTTTAGAATGACAGGGAATCAAAAAAAGCCGAAACGAATGCCAGGTGCTTAAAATCCTGTCTCTACAAAATATATAGGTAGTCATTTCCTCTGTTAAATCTCTCAATTTCCGACATGGGTGGGATTCGATATGAAATTTCTAGATAAGATGTTAAAAGACTATCAAGTTAAGATCTCCTCTGGCATTCACAGTATTTCCTTTCGCAACACATACATACTTTCTCCTCTGGCTCGATAATACCTTCTAGAATATCAAAAAGAGCCCTTAATTAACACACTCTAAAGGTTGCAGATATCATGAAATATGCCTGAGCTAAGCTGGGGCCAAGGCCTCCACTGCAATTAGCTAGCTATCAATCAAAGGCAAGCTCTAGTATGTTACGTACACTACAAGCTTTTTGAAAGTTGGTCATGAACAAAGTGAGTTGACGTGCTTTTTGTAAAGGCAGCAATAATTAAAGCCACTAATAACAATCTTAAGTTATAACATATGCAAATACAGAAGTGTGTACACAAGTTGTGATCTCATGTGACAGCCATAATAGATTTAGATATTCAGGCATAAAGGTGTAGTTTTGTTGCGCTGGTCACTAAGTTTTTATATTGGTGAAAGAATGAGCAAAGCATACATAGTAGCACACCCTACTAGCTAGCTAGAAAGTTAGAGAGAATAAATATTATAAATTGCACTTCAATTCCCACCAGTTTATACAATTCATCAGTCGACCTTCTAAAGTGTAAATCCATTAAATATCGTTTTCATGTTCACGAGGACGAGGGTGTAATGGTTTAGAGTTTAGACAATAAAAACAATAAATTAAAACGTAAAGATCAAGTGTAGAAAGTAGCTCCAAGTCAAAAAAGAAGGAAGAAAATAACCTTAGGTTATTGTTGATTTGTTTCTGCAACGCAAGTAGGGTTGTCCTTTTTTCTTTTTGGGCGAATATAAAAAGTCCTAATAACTCCAACATTATTAAACTGAGCTTATTAACTCTGTGATTAACGATTAATGGCTAGAACTGTGAATCATCATCGATGACTCATCTTTTCCTTTATAATAATAGAGTGAATGGTGAGTTCATCAGTTTAACATGTATTAAATAGAATAAAGTGAATATCAGAATTACTTTTTTTTGTTATTGGTTTATGGATTTTTTTTAATATATAATTCAATAATTGTAATTGGAAAAAAGAGATTTGAATCTTATATGTCTCTTTTGAAAAAAGTAGAATGTGTTAATTAATTGAACTAGAAGGCTCATAACACTATACAAATCAATTTGTATAGGTTTTTTGAGTTATTAATTTGCTAAAAAAAATAATGAATGAATTATTATATATATTTATATAATTTAATTGATACAATAAATGAGGGAAGAGGAAATTTGAATCTTAGTTCTCCTCATGTAGATAAAGCATCACATTAAATTATATAAAAAAATAACAAGATCCATAACTTTGATCTCATGATAGAAATGAAGGACATGATATAATGGTAATTAGGGATATGAAAAACATATATTATATATATAGAAAAATGAAACGCATGCAAAGAAAGAAAGAATTTAGGGAAATAAAATGGCTTGGCTTAGTGGTCTACATTCATAGTAGAAACTTTTTGAAGATTATCATTTTACTCTTACTCTCTGTTTTTTTACAATGCAGTTGGATGGTATTTATAGTAAGCTAAATCCTAAACTAACTATTGACTAATAAGAAATTATGATATTTGCACTTCAAGTAAGATTATGATTATTTTTCTTGCACAATTTCGATACAATAAACATATACTAGACTTATATCATAAAATTGAGTCTTCGCTAAGGTTGTACTTTGATATTTCAAATTTAATATAGAATCTTGAAGACAACTTAAGTTTGGACAAAATGTGAGACTTTGAAGGAATGCGTAACTAAATTGGATGTAGAGTGGATCAAGCAAAACCATATTAAATGAAGCACAAATAACAAGTTGGAACGAAGGTCAGATATTCGCAATGATTGTGGTTTGAATGTTGAGCATAGTGCATATCATTCTTGTGGAGCTACTAATCATAGACATGGTATGAAAAATTACATTTGAAGACATGAGAGATGCATACCTGAAAGAAAGAAGAAAAAAAAGCTATGAATAAGAGATGAAATAGGAGTAACGCAGCTTAAAGACGATAAAGATACATGACTAAAAATTGGTTTTTAGAGGAGATCGATTAGTGTGGCTCGTGATACTCAATCAAGATGTTTGTGGATGTGTGATCAAAATGAAATTTGAGGACTAGGTTTAGAAGAAAGACGTGTTTCTTCAAAACGCGATTTCGTTACCCTATGTCTTTGGTGACGAAATAAGGGCATATTATGACGAAAAGTTTTGTCACCGTAGCCCACTTTTGTTGTAGTGGATGCATGCCTTGAATGTTGTTGAAATCACAAAAATCATTTTGTCATGAAATATAATATTTGAGAAATACATTTATGAAGTTTTTAGGATGCTATCCGCAACAGGGATAAATCAAGACCGAGCCAATAAGTGTGGCTCACAACAAGGGTGAGAGAGGAAGAACCATCTACCATAAGCTCTCGGTGGTTTGACACTTGGCACACATTGGTGAATATTGGACTGTAAATGTGGTAGGCATACTAATGGAAGAGAGAATCTAGACATTATTCACCAAAAAAAGAAAAAAGAAGACTATGATGAGCCCTACAAAATGGCTGGCAGCAATGGCAAGAAAAGAATCCCTAGATGTAACTATTAGAGATATGGATTAATAGAGACCACATAAACATAGATTTGATATCATATTATAAAAGATAAAATATACCTCTAACACCATGTTGATTAGAAAAAAGGTAAGTCACAGTTTTAATACGTTTGAAACAAAAGGAGGGATTTTGTCATAGAATTAGCGTGGTTCAACCTTAGAGCATATGTTTGCAGTAAATGAAAAATCCTTTATGGATAATTTTTTACTAATAAGCTCTAGATTTTACAACAAATTAGTTGAAGTATATTTATAGTATATAGGCTAAATCTTAGAGAAGCCCTAAACTACCTCAATTATATAATATTTGCACTACAAGTTGAATTTTAATCACTTCACTTGCATTCCAAGAACAATTATGATTATTTACCTTGCACTCTAAGTAGGATTAAATACAATGAACATATACTAAAGTTATATAATAACTTTCGACCTTGACTAGGATTGGACCTTGATATCTCAAACATATTTATTAAAAATTGTTCTCACATAGGACCAAGCTCCAGTGTCATCTTTTTGAGTTTTCTTAAATTAAAATACTTGTGTGACATTCACTTGAAATACTCTTTAGTTACCAAGTAGATCTCAAGCATAGTTTAGGTAGGTTTCCGCTAATTTTAGTTATTGAAACCCATGGTTTGAAAGTGAGAATATTTCTTTTTAAAAGTCTTAATGAATTAATTTTATATATTTGTTAAACAGGCTTAGGTATGATCTTAGGTCTCCATACTTTCATTGTCGTGAAATGTTGTGTGAAGAGAGAATATGTTCTTCATGGTAGTGTTTGTTATACACACCCTATTACGCACACACACATTTTTGAATTAGTATCATAAGTTAAAAACATAATTTTAGTTTTGAAATTGTGTCTTTAACTCACAATTTCAGTTCAAAAAATGAGTGTGTAACAATTTTTACTATTTTCCTCACTTTCATCAAGCTCCTATTTGTTAAATAGGCTTAGGTATGATCTTAGGTTTCCTCACTTCCATTGTTGTGAAATGTTGTGTGAAGAGAGAATGTATTCTTTACGTATTTGTTATACACACTCTATTACACACACAATTACACAAATTTATTGAACTGATATCATGAGTTAAAAACACAATTTTAGTTTTGAAATTGTCTTTAACTAAAGATTTCAGTTAAAAAAAAATGATTGTGTAACAGTTTTTATTCAATTGTTCGCTTTCTTCAAGCTCCTATTTGTAATTGTAGTTATTTATCTTTGTTGGTAAAATCAACTTAGTGGGAACATGAGTCATCTTTTTGCAATAGTGTAGGTGGAGCTATGAGCCTAATCAAAGAATCAACTTCGGTGGGAGCATGCATTTTAGAACCACAACACAAGCCCACAACCGTTAGTGTGTGGGTCAGTTTTTTCTTTTCTATATTTTTTGTAAGCATATTTAATTATAAAGAAGAAGTCATTCAAAAGCAATGAGTCAAAGTCTCAAACGAGGATTAAATTCCCCCAAACGATTGGCACTACCAAAAGCCCAAAAAGCAAAGTAAAACAAAGAATTCCCCCAAAAAGCGATCGATTCCTGAGTTCTAATGGAACCCACCTTTTAGATTCGTTATCTCGTGTGTAACGGGAATCAATACTTTTACTTTTCCCTTATACTCGCAAAGATTTGTACGATATTTTTTTACTAATTCTCAACTTTTTTTAAAGTCATTTATAAACAGGAGATTTAAACTCTAACTGTTTGTATCATCTAATTGATTTTGGATTAAAGTTGATGGAAATGATAGAGTTTTAATTTGTGTCATTCGCTCTTGATGATTATTTTTTATCATTAAGCAAAAACAATTTGTTTATAATGTAGGCCGGTAATTGAACCCTAAATCTCTTATCTGATAACAAAAGACTTTATGAATTGAGTTAACTGAAACTTATAGTTGTATTGTTTTCTAAACTTCAAAACTAACAATGTTCTATTAACTTTTAGTACTACCCAATTTCTATTGCATGCTTAAGATTCCATCAAATTTAAATAATAATAAAAAAAATAAATAAATAAAAACTCAAAGATGTATTAATATCTAAACTTCAAAACTAACAATATTCTATTAACTTTTAGTACTACCCAATTTCTATCGCATGCTTAAGATTCCATCAAATTTAATATAAAAGTAAATAAATAAAAAATTCAAAAGTGTGATTGAAACTTAAATTTCCAAAATTTTTTATAGAAATCCTAACTGCAATGATTAAAGGTTTATTTGGATATCACTTATTATTAATAGGAAAATAATTTTTAAATGTGTAAATAGTGCTGTGGGACCCAATTTTAAAGAAAATTTTGTTGAAAAAAGTACTTGTGGGTCCTAGCATGGAACCCACTGAGTTAGACGCAAACGCAACTAAAAGTCTATCCAAACTCATGCTAAATACTTATTATTAATAGTCTAGAGGGTACTGTTTAGTTTTGAATTTCAAAGGACTATTGCAATTGCTTCATTTTTTTTTTTCAATTTAAAAAAAACAAACACACACAGAGAAACTCATATTTTTATTGGGAGATTATGGAAGAAGAGATTTTCTTGGGACTATATATTTGAACTTGATAGTTTACTAGGCAGGTAATGTTAAATTCCATAATTTGCATAGTCTACTTTGTTCTAGAGATTCCAGCTGGCTGCAGTTCACCATGAGGACAAATTTTTCTAATTTCCAAAAAATGCAAGCCAGTTTGGATGGATATGACTTATGATCACCTCATCAGGTGATTTGGCCCATGAGTGAGGGCATCTTTAATAGGACCCACACCATTTTGAAAGCATCCGCGATGTGCGGTGCAATTTGATAAATTTTGTAAAAAATTATTTTTGACCCATTGATTTCATGAATATTATTATTGTTAGTTATACTTAATCTATGAGATTTTCTACTAAAACGAAATTCAAACTAAATACATTGGAGGGAAAATTCATCTAATTCATGCAACCAAGAAATGTCACTAGATTATAGTGAAATTGCCACCTGCAAACCTGTTAGTTCCTAAGTGTTTTTCTTGTATTATTTATTTTTTATATATTAATTGGCTATAAAAACTTCTAGAATTTCATGATACAACAATAGAAAATATTAATGCCATAGTGATGCAATAATATCACAATTTAACCTTCAAATTTTAATTGAACTAAAAATAGCCAAAAATAGATCTTTAAGTATACGCATCATACAGAAAACCAAAAATATAAATTGGTACATAATATGAAAAAATAAGCCTAAATAAATTACAATGCTACATAAGTAAAACCGCATACATAAAATCTAAACAAAATATTTAAGATGAACGTAATATTTTGAAAACTAACATACCGCTCAGAAAGGAAAACAAAAATATTGTGAGAAATTTATGCAAGTTTAATTTTTAAGTCCAATGAAAATGGGGATTTATATTGGACAAATGTGGAGACAAATAATATTTGCTCAATTCATTGAATTTGTCTCTTGCAATTGTAAATTAAAGTTAGTGTTATGCAGAAAATTGAAAAGTTTTTTTGATTCCTACATTTCCTATGACTTTTTATATCCATCCATATCAATTCAAAGCATGTAAAGTTATAAATGTATACAAATTCTTTGAATTTTATTATTACATCGAAATAAATGCATTTTTCATTACTTAATAGTTTGACATAAATGCTAAATTTAGATGAAGTGAAAGTCAAAATGAGAAGGATGTCATACAATGTGTCACTTGACAAAATCTCATACTTTCCCACATGAGGTCTTCACATCAATATACCTCATGTGGGAAAGTATGAGATTTTGTCAAGTGACACACACACACACACACACACACACACACACACATATATATATATATATATATATTGATGTGAAGACAAATAATATATGTCCAATTCATTGAATTCGACTTTTGCAATTATGCATTTAAGTTAGTCTTATGTAGAAAATTGAAAAGTTTTTTGATTCCTACATTTTCCATGACTTTTTAGATCCATTTGTTTTAATTCAAAGCATGTAAAGTTATAAATGTATACAAATTCTTTGAATTTTATTCCTACATTTTTCATGATTTTTTAAATCCATCAGTATCAATTCATAGCATATAAAGTCATAGGTGTATACTAATTCTTTGAATTTTATTAAGGGTCATACTAACGAGTGCCCATAGGGCATTGGTTAAGAATCCAGTTAAAGAAAGTTTTAACATTACTTTTATGGGAAATGAAAAAAGCTGTCAAAATATTAATTGTTTTTTTTTTTTTTCAAAATATTAATTGTTTTTTTTTCTTTTTTCTTAAAAACTTTCTTTAACTGGATTCTTAACCAATGCCCTAAAGGCATTCGTTAACATTTCTCTTTTATTAATACATTAAAATAAATGCATTTGTCATTACATAATATTTTGACATAAATGCTAAATATTGATGAGGTGAAAGCCTAAATGAGAAGAATATCATAAAATGTGCCACTTAGCAGAATTTCATACTTTTCCACATAAAGTCTCACATCAATATATATATATATATATATATATTGATTTGGAGACAAATAATATTTATCCAATTTATTGAATTCGACTCTTGCAATTATGCATTTAAGTTAGTCTTACATAGAAAATTGAAAAGTTTTTTGATTCCTACCTTTCCCATGACTTTTTAGATCAATTTGTTTCAATTCAAAACATGCAAAGTTATAAATGTATACAAATTTTTTGAATTTTATTCCTACATTTCTCATAACTTTTTAAATCCATCAGTATCAATTCAAAGCATATAAAGTAATAAATGTAAACAAATTCTTTGAATTTTATTAATACATTGAAATAAATGCATTTGCCATTATATAATAATTTGACATAAATGCTAAATATTGATGAGATGGAAGCTTAAATGAAAAGAATGTCATATAATGTTCCATTTGGCAAAACTTCATATTTTCCCATAATTACACAGTCGTATAAGCATGCGGGATTTCAGTTATAATTGAATGTGATTTTACAATTTTAGATAAATCATATTTTCAAAAGACGATTACATGTGTATAGGTACACGCTGTGATTATCATTGCTCTTGTATGAAATGGTCCAAGAAACTCAATATATTGGATAAAAAAAAAAAAAAAAAAAAAAAAAAAAAAAAAAAAAAAAACTCAATATATTGTCAATCCAGCTAGAGCTAACTCTAATATTTATAAATGTAGCTGTCTAAATTTTTAAGGATTTCCTCCGTAGAGGTAAGCCGGTTAAACCATTTACTCCCCTTGTGTTTGCTTTGAGCTATTGCTTCTGCTTCTCTCTTCGCCAATTTTATATGCTCTTTATTTTACAACATGCTAATTCTCAGGCTACTGTATAACCTTCACGAGCTCTCCCTGTAGAATAAAAAAACAGAACATCATATCTTACCACAATAATGATCCCAATTCCACTAGCTTTCTTCTGGCAGAGAAAAAACAAGGCTGCGTGCTAGTCTTTTCTGCCAAATTCTGATTCCTTACGTTTTGTTTGGCTTATTCGTCCATTTACTTACATATGTGTGATGTATCTTTGTCATGTCCATCCTATTCTTACTTTTATAAAGGTTAGAAGCTCCCTGTAGAGACTAGAGAAGCCATATAAGCGAGACCCAATAAATTTCACTAATTCTTTTTTTTACATCATATAGAGCTAGTACATTGTAATTAATTATTACAATATTACTTTCATATGAAATCACCTCTAATATCATTTTTATTGTATATTAATCACAATGAGTCCTCACAAATTATTTTTAAAAAAAATTTAAATATTAACGAGGGTCGTGTTCTTTTTCTCTTGGAAGTATATATGTTATATAAATTTATTCAATGAAATATGATAATAACAGGTCTAGAAAAAACTTGCTTCGTATAGGGTATTTATTTTAAACGCTCGTAATTTTGGGCCTTTGTTTAAGCATGCGTCTAATAGAATGAAGTATATCTTTCTCCTGCAGAGATATATATTCGTTTTTAAATTCTCAGTTGGGAGGCTAGTGCAAGTCCCATTAGGATAGCAAGCAATATACATGTGTGCATGTGCATCACTGCTCTGGAGGCACTAACTGATTAGACCAAACAGTGATGAAATATATATACGAAAATTATGAGTCAAAATCCATATATCTGATTTTGAGGATTAGTGGCCATCCCATTGATAGAGGTGGTCCACTAGGCGCCAGTATTTCAACTGATGCTGATGAACATGCATTGGCCCAAATAAATTACTCCACAACTTATCTTCTGTGTGATTGGAGAGGGAACTTGTACTCTTTATTTAGGAGTTCATTTTTTTGGTCCAGTACGTACTAGTTGGTTTGGTACTTTGGGCATGGCTGACATGATGCATTGACACGTTTCTTCAACATACATGTTATGGATAAGGAATTGGCATCACTATATTGAATTTTGCACATTCCATTTGTGAATAACTTTTTGTAGAAAATGAGTAACTAGTCAGTAGGTCAAGAACAGTACTTCTTCCTCTCACATATTAAAGGATCCCAATGGGATTCACTGTTCATGTAAAAAAGCAAGTCTATTTCGCTGTTCAAGCGGCAATCGACTTTTATTTCCTTGCCGGTACCACCAAGCGACCCTTGGATTTGATACCTCAGAGCATCAACTGGCAGACCCCTCCCTACCCCTTTCTTAAACTCAACACTGATGGCAGTGCCCTAGACAACCCAGGTCTGGCTGGCGCAGGGGGTGTTCTTCGAGACCACCAGGGCCAATGGATTGCAGGATTTTCTATGCATGTGGGCATTGCGACAAACAATATAGCTGAGTTGGAGGCAGTGAGACAAGGACTAGTAATGGCATGGAATATGGGAGTAAAGCGCCTTCATCTGGAATTCGACTCCAAAGTGGTCCTAGACTGGCTAACAAGTTCAAATTTAAATTATCCCACTAATATATTGCCCTTGATCTGTGATTGCAGGAACCTTTTGGAGCAGGATTGGGAGGTGCACATGCATCACGAGTTCCGTGAAGCAAATGGTTGTGCAGATGCGCTAACTAAGCGGGGGACCCATCTCCGTAGTAGGATGACTGTTTATAGTGAATGTCCCAATTTTGTCTATGTTCCATATGTGAGGGACTTGTCTAGCTTGGGGGAAATTCGGCTATGTAACCCCAGCACAGTTGTAAGTGTTATATGAACTCTGTGTTTGTTTAAATAAAATCTCCCGCTTTTCCACCAAAAAAAAGAAAAAGAAAATAGGATATTGTAAGGTTTCTGTTAATTACATCATTTTACTCTGGTCAGAAGACATACAAATTAAGTGCAAAGTACCTTACAATTTTTACCATATATACTTCAACTTCAACAACTGATTTCTCTACTTATAAACACAACATGAGAAAATAATATAAAAATTTATCTATTATGTAGGGCTGTCCAATAGACCCGCCTATCCAACCAATCTGAGCCATCCAACCAACCAATCCGAGCCATCCGACCGACCTGACCTGACTGCCACATAATCCAACGATTCTAACGGGTCTCTGCCATCAAAAACTAATGCGGTAGATTGACATGCGGGTCTCTCTTTCCAAAATCCGACTCTACCGAATCCAATTATGAAAACCCTAAAATTTGATGAGTTCTACCAAGTCCAATGACTTTTCTAGTGAAATCCATCGGAGATCCACTAATTCATGCTACAAATCTAATCAAACCCAGCAAAGATTTCACTAGATCTGATGAGATCTCCGTTGGATATATTAAGATATTTGTCATTGCTCCGCCTCTCTCCATTGTTACCAGAACCATTTGGATTTGACCATCACTTAATGTGAATTTGATTTGTTCGATCCAGCCTCCCTTACTGGTTTACGGTGGTCTTCACAACCTGGCCCATGGACATCCCTACTATTATGTTATTAACATAGTATACTAGGTGGCACCAATTATAATTATTGTTACATTCTTTAAGAATTTTATAAAAATTTTCTTATTTGTATTATTTAACGGGATTGACTATAAATTGATTCTCTCCTGTCAGTTGGTCTGCCTTTTTAATGCTTTATTAGACAAACTTACTTTTGTAAATGTCATTAGGGTCTGAAATTGATGGCTTGCGTTAAGATTTCAAAAGTTTCTGCCGTTGCCATTTGAGAATGTCTACCCCCATGTGGTTCTTGCCAACACTTTTAGTACCAGATTACCAGCAGTTGTATAACTTGTGCTATGTGTGGTTTGGTAACAACACTACCAAAAACTTTTGGCTGACCATGAATGAGTATTTTTGTTTGGACTTTGGAATACAGCCAAAACTATCATGGTTTGGTCCTTCATTCTGTATGTTTTGCTGCACCTTTTCAAGGTTATTTTTGCTTTTCACGTAATTGCGCGCGCATTTAAAAAAGATGCATATATCATGGAATTGCTCCATTTGAAAGAGGGAAAATTTGATTGACATTTGACCATTCAAAGTTAATTATGCATGAAACATGATTAGTTTTATTGTTAGTCACGTTTCCAACAGCCTACTCTCATTGCGTTCTGTCGTGGACCATGTGATACTAATGGGTCGCAGACTTGTGGGCTGATGTAAGATACCGTGGTTTCAAGTCATAGTTCCAATTTTTTTTAAATGATGTATAAATTAGTTTGTGTGCAACACTTATTATCCTAGATTTATAGGAACAGACTTTTGATATCTTTCTGTGACTAATACTTCAATTCATCAGGCCATAATGGTCAAAAAGTTGCCAAATAAATGGTCAAATATGATGTAGAGACTTGAGAGTTTTGTGCCGTTCGTGGTGGAAAATTGAAAAAAAGCTAGGACCATAAACTTTTCTATAATTTCTTTGCCACAGTTGTGATGTTGTAGAGTGTGATTGATGGAGAAAAATGGTTGATCCATGCATGTATAAGTAATAAACTACGACTTATAATCTATCACATCAGAATTATGACAAAAAAGTTGTTGAATAATTTGTAATCCTAGATATACATTAGAAAATTTTAGAGCTGCATTTTACTCAAAAAGACTTTTGTTGCAGTTATGTACTTCTTGTGGACTTTGCTGCTTGCTGGATTGTCGTAACAACAATAGTAAAATACTATAAGACAGCTAAGCAATTGATTTTATTTTCACATTGTTTTTTATAATTTGATGATTCATTTAAGCTCTAGATCACTATTGGAAATACCAACTAACCATTTGAGCTATAAAACTTTTGACCTCATGATTTTAATCTTAACTGGAAGGATCATGGCTCTTCTTTGTTCGACCCCATAAATTATTTAGTAGGCCATGTATTATCCCATATTCTTATTTAAATACAAGTTTTATATAGGGCTAACTCAACCCCTAAGAAATTTAGTCTATTGGTTAGGGCTCCCTAATTGAAAAAGGAACCATAATTTAGTCGTAAGTATAATGATATATATATATATATATATATATTAAATAATTTGATCATTGGGGTGGGGAAATTTGAATCCTAGAGGTCTTCGTTGGTTAGTTGAGGTAAAAGACTCTTGACAAGTATAATACAGTTAGATTAAATGATTAAATTCATTATTTCTTAATACTTTAAGTTTTTTGGACAATCAATAATTTATCAAATACTATACTTGTATAACAATTTAAAATAAAACATATTTCATTATGTACAGTTAAAATTGAAGAAATCTAAATGCATTTCTCTCCATCTCACTTAAGAGTTATCATATTAGGCCTAAAATTTTATTGACTATCCCAAATTCACTTCTCCATCTCACACTTTTACTCTTCTTTCCCAATTCCCTTGCACTCTTTAGTAGGAATGACTAGCAGTGTATATGGTACACTATTATGGACCATATGGTTGTTGCTTGTTTAGCATTTTTGTATTATAGGTTATATTTGTTTAACATATATAATTGTGTATGGTTTATCGTCAGGAATTATTCTTTTATTTTGTATATATTTGTGGTACTTTTAGTTTATTGTCAATCTGTCATGGATTTTTTTTTTTTTTCATGTATATATTTGTGTTAATTTTTTTGTTACAAATGTTATATATTTTTTGAAACTTACTGTCATATTGTCATGGTTATTAATAGTAAACTATTAATTAGCCATGACATCTTGAAAAATATACTAGTCCAAAACCAACCAAAACGTACCTTGTACACTACACGGTACGGCACACATGACCGCAAAATTGAGACACGGTGTGGCTATGGTTTTGGCCAAACCATACTGTAAAGTATGGTGCTAAAAATAATAAAAAATTGTATTGAACCACGCCATGAACACCTCTAATAGGCACTATATTTGGTTTAGTTTTTTTTTTTTTAGTAAGTATTTGGTTTAGCTTTTTTTTCCCCTTCAAAATATTTGGTCTGTTATGGAAAACTTAAATAGATTGAAAGTGTAAGCATGATATTAGATTTGAAGAAACAATTAATTTAAAGAATAAGATGCTTAAATATATTTTTTTTCTTATTTATTTCTATATAAATTCTCTTTATATCCAAATGAGGGAAATTATATGGTTCTTTTATTTCATTTCTTTTTTGTATTTTATAACTTTTTTTTTAGTATAAATTGTGAATCAATTAGACTCTAGGATTCTTTTTTTTCATTTCTTATTTGTATTTTATAAAAAAAAAAATTTCAATATAATTTGTGAATCAATTGGAATCTTTCTTGTTTTTATTTTTATTTTTATGCAGACTAATTGTATTCGGATACATAGGCCTTACATCATACAACATGAAATCTTTACCCACAATATGGATTATGAGGGTATTGGTGTCCAATTGTTAAGAATTTTAGGAGAAATCAACGAAAAACATGAAATTGAAGTAGGCAGAGGCACAAACCAATCATTTTTTTTAGGATGATATATGCCCCTAGTTTGCTAATGGGTTCTAGGAAAATTAACTCAAGGATACAACTAAGCATGGATTCTACAAGAAGTAATATTGAAGAATCCTATGAATTTCTCTTTAATGGCATGCAAAATTTATATGTGCTTTAAAAAGCATTAAAAAGTTTAAATAATTGAATGTGGATGACCATTTAGAAACAACCAAGAGTTGCCGGCACACTTACCACTATGTACCCTTGGTGCGGTAGTCACTCCACAAGTATAAATGCTTGTGCGGTGTGGAGGGGAGGGGGGGAAGGTCCGGGGTTTAAGTTCTCAGGAGAGAGTTTTACACACATATAAACTTAGATTAGGCTAGAATAGAAATTTTATCTTTAAAAAAGAAAAGAAAAAAAAGAGTTGCTTGGCACACTTGAAATGTCACTTTTCGTGATACATGCCCTATAAAGCCCTCTTAAACATTACCTTGATTGTTACTAGCCCTTAAGAACACACAAGGCTCCATTTTTTTGATTAGCACTGTGAAATCTATTAAGCTCTTTTGAATTAGTGGACGCTGACATGAGACTCCAATCCAAAAACCATAGGCTCAATTTGATTATTCTTGTACTTTTGATTGTATTCCTCTCTCTTTTGATACATTTTTTATAGGTTGGTTATAAGCTCTAACATCAAATTTGATTCTTTCTCCTCACAAACGGACATGCTCGATGCTCCAACCTTGAGATTTGGATAAATGAAACTAACCATATAAGAGATATTTGTCTAGTACCACACCTACTTCTTTGGATTTATCTCCTATTTCAACCCCCCACCCCCCCCCCCCCCCAAAAAAAAAAAATCTTTTAAGAGGGATTCTCTTGCCAAAAATAGGAAGAAGAACTCAGTTCCTCATCTTTAGATCAAATTGGATTGATAGCTTTGTGCTAATCTACGAATGGACTTTCAATACAGTGGCTTTACTCAAGCGAAAATGAAGCTCTCTCAGGCAAACAGCTAAAAAGATAATATTTGATGTTAGCGTTGAGTTTAGCCTACTATATATACCCATGTTGGGTTCATTGTAATACACAATTTGTACTTCACTCTTATAATAAGGATGTAGCCATTAAAATTTTCCTTGGTATGCATAGGTCGATAGATTGAACCATATAACCCTCGTATTCTAGTGATATTCTATTTTATATTTCCGCTTCTGCATTTATTTTAGCATATTTAACAAAAGGTAAAATTATGATATAGATTAAAATGATTAAATATTCAATGATAAAATATTGATAAATCTTATTTTTGGTAGCCAACAATAATCCAATCTAATTTTTTTGTGTACCTAAAATGTATGTGAGCTAAAAATGGGTGCCTAATACTTGTTGGAAAACTCGTTTGTATCACATACAAAGCATATGTAGTGGAAAAATCAACAAGATATACTTCTATTTGTCAAGATCACATGAAACATTGAATCTTAATTAGAGATTTTCAAAATACATACATTACAATAAATTTCAAAAGGAATCATAGAAAATACTTGATATTGAGAACACTTTAACCTCCACCTCAATGGCCAAAAGGATCTCAAGAGAGTGTGCTCTCTTACTCGTCAATAACTCTTAAAGAAGAACATTTCTTCTTATGTTTCTACAAACATACAATTGTCTAGAATGAAAGAGAACTTTTCTGTTTTAGTTTTTATGTACCTTAATGGAAGTAATAACATTTTTTTTTCTTTTTTAATTAACCATTACTGACTGATAACTAATATTTTTATAATTGGATTAGCTTTGGGCTAGGCCAATTAAGCTTTAGTTATGTTACTTGAGATGAGACCAAAAGGATATTATGGTTCATGTTGGATGATAAAGTTTTCTTGTAGACTTACTCGATGGGTATACCACTTTGTGCACACCTTAATTTTTGTTCCATTACCTACTCCCCACGAACCACCCTGTGCAATTAATGCATTGGTAGCTAGGATGCTCCTCCACACAAATGAGTATTCCCTTTAATCCACGGCTTCCATGAATGATGTATAGGGGCTAGCATCTTGCTTTAAGTTATTTGCCTATTAGAGAGTCCTACTCTTAAATTTTGAATGATTAGATGTTTCGAAACCCTAATCCACCCTCTTTGTTGGGCAATGTGAGTTGGTCTTATCTTCCTCGATGAATCTTCCTTCCCACATTCGAGTGTCCCTACTAAAATTTATTGCATAGTATACTGAGCTCATCAAAAAGATTCTTGGGTAGTCTAAATTCAGTCATTGTATAAGTTGGGATTACTTGTATGACTGCCTTTATAAAAACTTCCCTCCTTGCACATGACAACAATTTTTCTTTCCAATCTTGCAATTTCTTCCATACTCTTGTTATTGAAGAAGCAAATTTTTCTTATTTTCCCTTTCCCAATAATGGTGGAAATACTAGGATAGTTCTCAAATTTATGTGCTTCATTTACATTTCATGTGTGTTTGGTTAGGGTGATCTGTGGGGGGATGGAAAATAAAGAAGGGAAAATGTGAGAGATTTTGGGTGAAGGGGTTGTTTGGTGGGGAGTGGAAAGGGGAAGAAAAAAAATGGTGGGACGTGGGTGTTTTCTTTCTAAACCCACCATTTCTTCCCTGAATTGGGGAGATAAAAAGGGAGGGAGGGGGATTTAGATTGAAATTTACCCATTTGTCCCTCTCATCCCTCAATGTTAGTTGTTTTTTTTTTTTTTTTTTTTTTTTTTGATTATAAAATACAATTTTTTTTTTTTTATACAATAAGGATATGAGAGTTTTATACCAAAAAAAAAAAAAAAAAAACAAAAAAAAAAGATATGAGTGTAAATTTATACAAATTATAATTTTTTCCTCTATTCTTCTCAATAGTAAGGGGAAATTACACTTTACCACCCTAAACTATGCACTAGATTACATTTTGCACCCTAAATTATCTAACTGCACACTTTGCACCCTAAACTATCACACTTATCACACTTTGCACCCCGGTGTTATTTTTATTGTTATATTAAACAGAATCTTGCTGCATGTGACAAGCACATGTTTTTTACTTAGGTGGAACAAAGTTAAAAGACTAAAACACCCTTCTTCAAAATCAATTAAAACAAAACCCATTCTCTTCCCCAGATTCAGTTTTAAAATATTTAAATTTACCTCTCTGATTCCATAGCAGATTTCATTCACCGTACCCCATCACCTTCCCCTAATCATTGTTTGTTTTGTTTTCATCATTTGACAGACAGTTCCAAATGCTTCCTTTTGACCCTCACAACTAAGCCCAAATTGGAAAACTAAGCCACATAATGTATTATTGATATATTGAAAAACTATACGGAAAAAATCTTCAAAGATTGACCTTAGCCCACCTCAAATGGAAGAATGAGCTATATTAATATAAAAAGAAAGAGAAATATTATGGTTTGTGTGGCTTCAAAAATAAGAAAAGAGCTTTTCCACTGATATGGCCTGGACTATCATTCAAAGATTCCAACGCTAAGGATTCCTTTGCGTCAAGGTCCTTTTCAAAAACGCAAGCAACATATTAGAGGGAAATCTTTTTTTAGATGGTGGGTGTGTGAGAGAGAGGCAAAGGTTCTAATGATGAAAACAAAACAAACAATGATTCGGGGAAGGTGGATGGAGTACTGTGAATAATTTCTGCCATGGAATCAAAGAGGTAAATTTAAATATTTTGAAACTGAATCTGGGGAAGAGGATTAGTTTTGTTTTAATTGATTTTAAAGAAGGGTGTTTTAAGTCTTTTAACTTTGTTCCACCTAAGTAATAAAGCATGTGTTTGTCACATATAACAAGATTTTGTTAAATATAATATCAAAAATAACATTGGGGTGTAAAGTGTGATAAGTGTGATAGTTTAGGGTGCAAAGTGTGTAGTTAGATAGTTTAGGGTGCAAAGTATAATTTAGCGCATAATTTAGGATGGTAAAGTGTAATTTCCCCCAATAGTAATACTACAAACACAAACTATTTTATAATATTTTCAAAAATTGTAGATGTGTCAAATTTTTACTAGTTCTAATATAAGACCATCACTAATATTACATTTTTACTTATAATAACTATTTAGAAAATACTAAAACCACATCAGCAGTTTGTAAAAATATTATATAATAATTTGTGTTTGTAGCATTACTCTTCCTCTCATTCTTTTTCTTAACCTTTTTTTTTTTTTCATCTCTCCACTTTTTTATTTTCCAACAAAACATACATGAAAGAAAACTAATTTTTTTTTATTTTTTTTTATTATCTGCCTTTCCACTGCTAGCCTTCACCCTTAAGACCACATTAATGTCCCTTTTAACCCTAGGGCTAGTGTAATTACTGAAGAAGATGGAGGACTTTTCAAGGTATATGTTTTGCGCTGAAGCTCCCTTATAGAGTTGTATGATATTTCTGATAGCTTTGTATTCTTTATTTTGGCCTGACAGAGACTACCATTAGCGAGTAGCAAATGGATAGCCATTCTGGCTTGTTATCAATGTTCTTGGACTCTGTAACAGTCACAATTATTGGGTAATTATTGGAAACTAAACAAGGACGTAAAAAAAAATTAGAAATTCCCTTTATAATAATGCAGTATAGATATTAGTATAGTTTAAGAATACACTCAATGATATATAATATCCTCATTCCTTCCAACCTTTGAAATTCTGTTCTTGGGATAACTTCCCTAATTCTGACATGATTTTAGACATCAACCTAACTTAACTGTGTACAAATTAATCTTTTTTTTTTGATTATTTTTATTTATCTCGTAGACATTTTTGTGCAAGAAAATGACCCCAAACATTCTTTGTCATGTCAAGTTCTTAATTTCTTATTATATACCACCAAACATGATAATCATGAGCAGGTGTTCTCCATTTTTCTCTGCTTATCTTTGACTTCATTGTTAAGCAGACACATAAAGATAAATATGCTACAATCTATCTATGTGACGTATAAGATTATTTTATATTTTTTAAGTAATGTTCCTTCCATATACCTATGGTGAACTTTTTTTTTTTTGAGGGGGACCTATGGTGAACTTAGTTAACAAAACTTAATATTTAGTAGCAAGTATTATTGTTGAAGTAATGGATAATTACTCTCCAATTCCATAGGCAAGGACCCATTAAACTTCTCTTAGGAGTTGTGACATCAAAATTAGAAGAGAAATTAAATAAAAGTCCTAGTTACATTACATTTACATATTAAGTCCCAAGTTTTTAATTTATCTAATTGAGCTCCCAAACTAATTATACTTTTTGAATTTGATAATAAATCACCATATTTCACCTTGCACATATATTTATTTTCAATTTCTCACTCAAAGCAATCCATTTTTTTTACTCCAAGTGAAGTTCTCTCTCTCTCTAATTCTTTATATTTTAACTTATGATATTTGCTTATAATGATTGTGGTCATTATATTTCAACTTATGATGTTTGCTTCTGATGTTTGTGGTCATTATCATCATACTAAGATACTAATTGGTTTTTGATATAGGTGAAGATTGAATCCCAAATCTCTTATTCAACCGTGAAAAAACTATTAACTGAGATAACCGGAACCGCCAAAAATCTGAACCTTAATATAAAGTGTGAGGGGTATATAGGTAATTTCAGCCATTTTTGTGATCTGTCACTGCTAACTTTCCAGTTTAGTTACTGAGTCTGAGGGGGGGGAGTGGTAGTTCTACTTCCTAGTACTTTTTTAGATGTTCTGAAGGACATCAAAAAAGAAAAAAAAGAAAAAAGAAATAAAAGAGAGAGTGCTTTTTTAGATGAATCATGAATGGTTCCTAGTGCTTTTAGCGGTATTGATGAGTTTCCTTTTTATCAATTTTCATATTTTTGGGTAAAACGGATTTCTTTCTTTTTGGAGTGGCGTTACCACTTACACTCACTCACTTACCCAGTGGCTCACTTACCCACTGGACACTGCATGGCTGTAAGGCTTTTAAGATGAATATGAATAAACTTTACACGGGGAATCCATTGTTCCCTCTCCTTTTCTCTCCCTACTTTCATTCTCTGCCTTAGCTATTCAGATTCTTGAGATTTCATTTACCCCCCCCCACATTCTCTCTCTTCCTTCCTTGTGGCTTATATAAAAAAAGAAAGAAAATAAAGACTCATACTTCACAAAACCAATCTGCAAATATTGAATTTTGGGATTACAAATAGGTGAAACCCCTTGAGACCCTTTACTTTTTTTCTCTTTTTGGCTGCTAGTTTCATGGATTCTGTGGGTTTATTTTGTGTTTTTGGGTGTTTTCTGAAGTGGGTTTTTTCATTCTATTCTTGTTCTGGTATTAAAGGAGTGACTTTTTTTTCTAATTTCAAGTTACTCAAAGTTTCAGAGTTTTCTCTCTTACAATGTGTTTGTTGGTTTATCTGAGTGAAAATGTGTTCCTTCGAAGTTAGAATTTTGGACTGAATGAACAACAATAAGGCTGCTGGTGTGCTTTTAGTTTGTGAAAACGGGTTTTTTCCAATTTGATACAGTGGTAGACCCCATTTGCTTGCCTCGTTCAATTCTGTGGATCCCATTACCTGAGTTATCTTTTCGTGCCTGCCTTACTGTTCTTCTGTTTTGTTTTTATTTTTTATTTGATGTGTCGTCTATTTACACAGCTGCCAATCCGTATTTTTATTTATTAATTTTACTTCGTTGATTAGTAAAATTCATACTGTAGTAGAAATGCTTAGTGCTCTTGATTTAGACCCAATGTTCTTTCTTGGTGCCTCAATTGGGGAATATTCAGAGCTTCTGAGTAATGATGCTTATCCAAGACTTAATTTACATTGAACAAAATGTAGGACACGATTTTTCTGAGGAAAACATCTGGTGCTGGTAGATATTTTTGGTGTCGAAAGTTTGTTTCTAGAGTGATCGCATGCCTGGGAACAAGTACTTCAGTAGTCCAAACCAAGTCGGTAGTTCAAACCACATTCCAGGTCGTGTAGAGCGGCTTTTGAGAGATAGAGAGCAAAGGAAAAACAACAGGACTTGTCATTCGAATGAATTAAATGATAATATCAGCAGGTTGAGTGAATCATTTGAGCATGAATTGCGGTTAAGAGAAGGCGAGAACGGGCATGCTCGCCAATACTTGGAAGGTCCTGAAAACGAAAGGTTGCATCAGGAGGGACGTGAAAGGATAGATGGGAGGCCGTGTAGACAACGACTGTTGGTGGTGGCTAACAGGCTGCCAGTATCTGCAGTTAGGAGAGGTGAAGACTCGTGGTCATTGGAGATAAGTGCTGGTGGTCTGGTCAGTGCACTTCTTGGTAAGTGGTGACTTTGGTCTTGTATAGGTTCAATTTAATATTTTTTTACTATTTATTGGTGTGTTGCATACACACTGAGTTCATCTTGAACCCACAACCTGACTTGGAAGTGCCAATTGAGCTATATAGCTTATTGGCTAGTTTTCCTTATTATGGTTTTATCATTTTTTTTTTTTTTTTTTTTGTGTGTGTAAGAAGGCTGGTTTCCAAAGGGACAGCTTTATTTTTTATTTTTAGTTTGTTTTCCTAAGTTTGCCTTTTCACCCACAAAGAGGAAGCTAATGCATACTGACGATCTTTCTAAAGGTGTGAAGGAGTTTGAGGCACGATGGATTGGTTGGGCTGGTGTGAATGTGCCAGATGAGGTTGGACAGAAGGCGCTTACGAAGGCCTTGGCTGAAAAGGTACAAATTTCTGTATTTAGATTCTCTTTTTAGTTTTCCTTTTGTAAATTATGTATTAGTTCATCTTTATTTCAATAAAGGATTACACATAAGGTTCTGGTTTATGATAATTTAGTAATCCTGCTAATGCTTTGTTCTTTGTTACAGAGGTGTATTCCTGTATTCCTTGATGAAGAGATTGTTCACCAATATTATAATGGCTATTGCAACAACATTTTATGGCCTCTTTTTCATTACCTTGGCCTTCCACAAGAAGATCGCCTTGCCACTACCCGAAGCTTCCAGTCTCAATTTGCTGCATATAAGAAGGCAAATCAAATGTTTGCTGATGTGGTAAACAAGCACTATGAAGAGGGTGATGTTGTTTGGTGCCATGATTACCATCTCATGTTTCTCCCAAAATGCTTAAAGGAATATAACATCAAAATGAAAGTTGGTTGGTTTCTTCACACCCCATTTCCCTCTTCCGAAATTCATAGGACACTGCCATCTCGGTCAGAGCTCCTGCGTTCTGTTCTTGCTGCTGATTTAGTTGGGTAAGTTTTTGCGGTATTCTGCACCAATATTCAATAGCATGGTATAACATTTGTGGTCAGTAAAGTTGTGCCACTGTAGATTTAGCTAATCTCTTAAAATTGTCAAACATAATATTCTTTATATCTAATCTGCCATGGGAAAGCATATCTTGTATCCACTAATAAACGTTATGCATTTGCTATTATTTTAACTTGCTTTGTATTTCTTTCTTATGTGGCTGCTTGCACCTACATTTTTCTCTTTCTACTAAAGTCTTAGTATAAATAAAAAAATATTTGATGCTTGATTTATGTAGAATATTTCAGCTTCAACTTTGGCTGCTCTACCTGATCTTATATATTCTTGTGAGTCCAATTGCAATTAATATGGGGAGGATGCAGCAAAATCTAGAGCAGAATTGGGATTGCCTTATCATTGATTTTTATTCATTGGCTGCTTCATGCTCCCCATCCATTTGATTACAGATCAATTGTTCTTGCTCTGTTGAACCAATCTCTAAATTTTATAATGGCGGAGATTCTAAAAGCTCTGGTAGTGTAAAAAATTTGCCTATTAAAATGTTTCCTCCGCTAAATATGTTTATAAATGTTTTTCTTTTCAGCCTGAATATTTCTTAAGTTAGGGTAATGTCATTAGAAACTAACAGGACAAAATAGTTCAGTGACAAAAACAGAAAGAAAAAGAAAAAAGAAAAACATAGCAATGGATTTTAAAATGGCATCACCTTATTATAATCTTTAGTATGAATTACTGCTCATGTTTGGACGACTGTTTGGGTTTAAGATTACATTCATTGGCATCTTTTCTTTATTGGTACTTCACATGTTTTGTGATCTGATGTCTATATGAAAATTTATATTTTCCCTGTAATATTTATTTTATTTTATTTTTTTTTACTCTATTGTATCTTGATATTTCAACATGCATAGCCAAGATGAGTATTTTCTTTTTCCCAGTTTTCACACCTACGATTATGCGAGGCATTTTGTTAGTGCTTGTACTCGTATTCTTGGACTTGAGGGTACACCTGAGGGAGTTGAGGATCAAGGGAGGCTGACTCGAGTGGCTGCTGTATGTTCTTCTAAATCTTCCAGTTGCTTCCTCCCCCCCCCCCCCCCCCCCCCTCTCTCTCTCTCTCGCCTTAATAAGTAAAAACTATATTTGATTTATTAAAGCTACTTGCTTTTGTTGCTCAAATATTTTTCAAAGTGAGTATTTGCATGTTCTAACCTTGATATGCTTATTTTATTTCTTTGTGTTTCTTCAGTTTCCAATTGGGATAGATTCAGATAGGTTTATACATGCACTTGAGGCCGGTCCGGTCCAGGATAACATCAGAGAATTAGCAGAAAGATTTAAAGGCCGAAAGGTACATTTTATCTTTACTTTACATTGATGCTAAAAATAAATTACTTGGAAGTTAATGTGACCATTTGATATTTGAATATGCTCATATTATTATTATTATTATTAATTTTTTTTAAATAATAATAAAATTTTATTAGATAGAATCTGTAAGTGTACATGATTTATACAGAAAGGTATGTGTAAAGAGTACATGCAATATCCAGCCGATCTATGGAATCTAAAAGAGAAGGGAACTGGATGCATCCAATTACATCCACTCACACAATGATCTCAAAAATAAAAACCTAAGCTGCATTGCAGACAGTTCAATATCCTATTGTTTCTCTCCCTCCAAATGGTACTCATGATACATAAAGGAATAGCGTTCCATATTGATGCATTGTTACGCCTTCCAAACAAACCTTTCCAATAGAAAAACACGTCGATAACCTTCAGAGGCATTACCTACATACTCCAAATAGAGAGAAGGCGGAAGACATTAATTTCCTAGCAATAGGACAATGGAGTAAAATATGTTCAGTTGATTCTCCATTAGAATTACATATACAGCAGAAATGCCTTTACCACTCATTAGGGCCGGGTGACTTGAGCTGGCATGAGTTCAAGCATTGAATAGGATAACAAATGTCTTTCCCACTCATTGATTTGGTGGTTATGGAGTCATTAGATTAAGGATACCATATGCTGGATTATGGTTGAGAATATTTCTTCCAAGTTCACCCTTTATGCATTGTCTAATATCACACAGTCGTATCTCTTCCCTCTATAGGAATATATTATAGAAGTTTTGCTTCTCTTAAAGTTGCTTGTGTGTTTGTGTGTTCATAGAAATGCATTGACAATCTTGTTGGACATGACTTACTTAGCTATCAGGTTATCAGCTGACTCTTTTAGGGCTGGTTTTGAATAACAATGTTAGAGAATTTAGGCCCCAATTGTGCCAAATTTCTAATTTTTAGAAAATTGATTAATTCATCCAATTATGCTCAGGTCTTTATTGGTATGATCATGCACCATATCATGTAAATAAATAAACATAAAATCACATGATATGGTTATGAAAGGAAAACCAATAGAACAATTGTCCCACATTAAAAACTATTGTGAGGGCTTAACCTTCAAATCCCAGAGGCAATAACAGATCCACTATGTAAAATTGAAGTTTTGCAAGTAGAATAACCCTATTCTAATTTGTTACCTCTTGTGATACTTGTTGACGTGACTACATGGAGCTCTGAATCCACGAACTCTTCTATTAATGAACTTTGTTGCACGTAAATACTCCTCTCACAACATCAATTACCCGCTTGAATGTTTACTCCAGCAACTTTGTCGTAACCGGACTGCAACAACTTCTCTTTGATCATTGGATCTTTAGGAACTTGAACTTGGATCTCTAGTTGGTGCTTCAAGAGACCTTGGAAGAACTCCTATTTTTGTGTACACCACATGGCTCCCTAAAAGTCTTGAAAAATGTGCCCTAGGGTTGCTGTTATACCTTGGCTTGAAAACCTCAAAACCCTAGTTCTTGACGGCTACTAGAAACAAACCAGAAATCTGAATCTGCATGAATCTGAAGGGTCAAGATCCTTTCTTGATGGGTCAAGATGAATGGATCTTACTCGGTTTAGTTGGAATCAAGTAGGAATCGAGGTTGCAGAAACTTAAGTCTTCTTTGAGCTTGAATGTTTGACTTGTCTTGGACTTGAATTTGACTTCAAGCACAGTCAAGACTCATTAAGGTTCCTAAACTCAGTTACATTTGATCATGGTTTGCCAACCTAGTCGCATGGACTCAACAAACAAGTTCTTGCTTATGATTGAAGTGTAAATGTTGGTTTTACCTGTGCTCTCTAGTGGGCTCAACACATGGGATTTTTAACATTTTAAATGGGAGGTAGAGTAAAGATAGAGATCGAACTTAGGATCTCTTGCTTTGATTCCATGTTAAATTACTGATTGTCTCAAAAGCTTAACCTATTAGGAAATGGTGAATTTAATCACTTAACTATAATTCTAACAACATAATTTAAATATAATTGATGGTTCTCTATTCCATACCTTCATAAGAGCCATGTGTCAATTTCTTGATCAGATTCTTTTACTGATTAATATAATTTAGAAATTCTTTTGTGTTTGATATTGCTCCCGTGAAGGAAATAAACTTTGATATTTCTTTATTGTTCATGTTGGAAGAATTTGTATCAAATACTTAGGGATGTAACACAAAAGATGTCATAGTTATTTTAAGGAGGGGAAAAAATTTTGGGTGGGGAGTAAGGGTGGCAATTTGTGTTTACATGTTTTTTTGTCGTATTGACGCATGAATATTCAATTATATAGGTCGAAACAAACACAACAAGTTTATTAATCATGTCAGGATTGCTCGACTCTAACCTGATTTATTAAACAAGTTGACATGATATGACTTGCATAACTTGTTTAATAAACGAGTTATATTAGGGTCCACATGACCCATTTGATAAATAGGTCATGTGGTCAAATTAACAAGTTACTTGACATGAATAACATGTTTGCAATTCTCATATTTTAGAGAATGTATAAATATATGATTGGATTTTAAACAAAGTCACAACAATTAAAACATTGCAACCATAAATTTTGAAGGTTAAATTTGTAAAATTGTCCTTCAATTAAACGGGTCAAATGGGTTTCACGTGTCAGACTTGAATTGACCAGTTTATTAAATGGGCCAATTCAAGCTGACTTGAATCTAACATGAACCTGTTAAACCTAAGACCTAACCTGCTAACTTTGTGTCATGTTTGTGGGTTTCAAATATTCCTTAATAGAAGAGAGGAATATAGAAATACCAGGATGATATGGATTCTACTTGTCAAGTGGTTGTTTGGAAATTGAGTTGCACCTCATAAGAGTCAAATTTAATAGTTTTACATCAAAGCCTCTATGTAATATATGATACACTTATGTCATTAAAACAGAAAATAGCATAAAAAAAAGGAACGAAAAAAAAAAAAAATCAATTTTCCCTTTCTGTTTCGTTTCTTCTCCTCATTTTTGCAAGTGATGTCCCATTATTTTCATAGTTGGAATACTTGTATTGTATGTGTAGGGTGGTAATTTTCTGTAGAATTGTTTGTTATCACCTTTTTCAAAGAAAAGATTGTTTACACGTTTGATTAATAATGCTTTTACCTTACATTCAATTATCTAATTTATATGATTGTTACGACACAGGTAATGTTAGGTGTTGATCGTCTTGATATGATCAAAGGGATTCCTCAAAAGATATTAGCCTTTGAAAAATTTCTTGAGGAAAACCCAGATTGGCGTGATAAAGTAGTGTTGCTGCAAATTGCTGTGCCAACGAGAACAGATGTTCCAGAGTGTATGCTTCTTCCATAACTTTCTTTTGTTTTGTTCCTATTGCTTCTTAAATACTGGTGGTTGAGTGCGATATATGCTACTCTGATTTATTTTCAAGATGGAAGTGGTGAACTTGCGTTAGCTGCTATTTAGTTCAATAATAAAATCCCCATAAGTCATAAAGGAGGAGGGCAGTTTGAATGTCATATTTTGATAATGGCAGCTCTGCCATAGAAACAAGAAAAATTACAGACCATGACTTACACGTCAGTGCATCTTGTGATATGGAAAAATGATTTTGTTCTTTCCCATTCTGAGATGCATTATCATGGACCATGGTTGCGATAAAGTCCTTTCCAAATTGTTGCTCAACTAAGATGGGAACCCAGTGGCAATAGAGATTTGTTTGAGTTCTTATTGAACTAAGATGGGATTACAAGTTGTTTGCTACATAGCCTAAGTTTTTCATAACTTTTATGAACCTTATAGCTAATGTATCACTCTTATCTATTGGTTAACCTTTGATCAATTCTTTACAAGTGACATACTCTAGTTTGTGCTTTACAATTGTTTAGAGGCCCTATATTTCAGATTTGGTCATGAGAGTCCATAATTTATGAAGTGAGGTTTTTATATTTTCCAGAATTCACAGAGGCCCCTATATTTATCTGACAGATGCAGTCTATTTGAGAATGCACATATATTGCAATAGTGTCAACTTCTCTTAGTTCATTTCATTTTTATGCACATTTTTTGAAAAATTCAAAGTTCCATAGATTACTTATAAATTAGTGGGAGCTAATCAACGCAGGTTTCTTCCTCCCAATTCTTATACTGTCACTGTGGAATTTATTTTAGATTTAAATAGGTAATGTTGGCAGGTTGAGCCTTTGGCAACGTGGTTAAAGAAAAAAGGCAGCCTCAAGTTACAAGGTCTTGTTATCACCTGAGGCTCTATGCACCAAAAAAGAAGAAGATCTTGTAGGCTCTTTCTGAGTTGTTTTGGATATACATCCTATGTACTTAAGTTGTAGTCCCTTTGGCATCTCCTGATAATCCTTTTAATTTTTTTTAAAAAGAAAGTTCTGGCCCCAAGAGAGAGGGGGGGGGGGGGGGGGGGGGTGTGTGAGAAGGCTTTGAACTAGTTACCTTTGCTTCATGAGGCATGGCCCCCAGCCGTTATAAGAAAGTTTTAGTTATTACCAAAAAGAAAAGAATGAAACAAAAGAAGGTGCTCACCCAGTCAATTGCTGCATCAATTTCTAAAATAATTGACAATATTAGAACTCAAAAGTATATATTTCCAAAATAACATTGACCATCATCATAATTATCATATCTAGTCTATAGATTTAAAAGTTTACCATGAAAGATTTTTTTTCATATCAAATTTACCTATATAAAAATACAAATACATGTGATATTGTGTTATCTCATTCAATCAGTATCATTTTTAATTGCTTTTATAACCAGGCATGATTGCTGCATTTTTTCCCTTTTTAATTATTTAAACATTTTTTTTCTTTTTGAAAATGTACCTAAGTCTATATATATAATATATCAGTGTATTCTGTTCTGCATTTTCACAGATCAAAAACTTACAAGCCAGGTTCATGAAATAGTTGGACGCATAAATGGCAGATTTGGAACGTTGTCAGCAGTTCCCATACATCACCTGGTCTGTCCCAAACTGAGTGATGAATCCATGATATTCAGTATGCATGCTTTTATGTATGCATTTATGTATATATGTATGTGTAGATCCTTTATTGAGCTCAGTTGATGATAAGTGAAGGTTGCTTATATAAGATGGTGTGGAGCTCCATATCCTTTTTGTGCAGTAAGCAATAAATATCTGTTGAAAATGATAGATGAACAGCCGTAATGAATATGTCGTAGGTGAAAGGGCAAGTGAGGGGAGTCTCTTGACCAAAGGAGAGATGAAAGAAGTTCTAAAATTTTTTATATTAGTAATGATAAATATATCCTGTATCCTCATAACATGAATAGGTTGTACGATGGTGGGGTATTATAAATTTGAATGTATTCAAAGTTAGGTGCTTCCCCCCCCCCTTTTGGATAGTGTGTATTCTTTTGCTCTTCTAGTGGTACTAGAGTTTTACTTGAACATATTCACTAATGTGGAGAACTAATTCAACAAAAGAAGGAGAAGAATATTTTTTGATTATGAGAGTTGAGTAGTAAATTTATGAAAGATTAGGGTTAGGGGAGAGAGAGAGAGCTGTCAGAGAATAGGTTTAGGTTTTAATCAATCAATTCTTCACCTTAGCACACATATTCATATTAAAATAATATGATAAGATTACAAGAAAACACTTAGGCTAATATAAAATTGAGTTAATATAAAAAAATAACAGGAGTATAGCACTTCCCCTCAAGTTGGATCATATAGATCAAACATGCATAGCTTGAAATACAAGAATTGAAAGGAAGCATGAGCTAACAGTTTTGTGAGAATGTCACTCAGTTGATCATCCAAACTAAAATAGGGAGCATATTGAAGTAGAAAACTGTAGGCAAGGACCAACGACAAGATCTGTATGGTGTACTTTCATGTATATTATGATCTAACATCCCATTCATTTAATTTTTAATTTTCATGAAGTTTGGCTCCAAACGTCTTTGGAGCTATCTTGCTCCAACCTATTATGTGGCGACTAAAGAGACCATCCATGTGTAGAGCCACATGACTTTTTTTGAAATAATACACATGAATAGTCTTATAAATCTTCACATAGTAAGTTGGAAAAGATAAATGCAAACATGTTTGAAGCTAAACTTTGTCCTTAGGATTATTCTATACTGCTGTTACATAAAGGCAATGTAATACCTTCTTATACGGTATTTTCTTTGTCTACAGGATCGTTCTTTGGACTTTCATGCATTATGTGCTCTGTATGCTATTACAGGTACTATTTTATGCAGTGCTATTTTTCTCTGATTCTTTTCTTGATGAGTGTCTTTCTTGATATTGAACATTTCAACATGGACCACAATAGGTTATCATTTTTGCAATTCACTCCATCTGTCTCTCGATATTGATGGATCTTTTTGGGTTCTCTTTAAATATATCATATTTCCAGAAGTGGAACTTCAGTCTCCTATATTATCCTCACTTTTTTGTAACCAAAAAAAAAAAAAAAAAAACCACAATTCTTATAAAAAGTTGTGCAACCTCAAAAATTAATTAAAGGAAATTTTAGGAGGATCGCTATATTTTTACCTTTTCAATGACGGCTGTTCCTATCACAGGCAGATAGTGGGAATGGTGAGTAGCTATAGCTTAATTGTTCATCTTCCCTTTGCTACTGGATAATCTTTTTTTTTTTTTTTTTGAGAAACCCTTTGCTACCGGATAATCATTCCTAATGAATTACTAGTTCTCCCAAAAGCTTAAGTTTTTAGAAAATGATGAATTCAATAATTTAATTATTATTCTAACACTCCTCAATTGTGGGCACAAACTCCCCTTCAATAAGTGGAGCCCAACATGTGGGATTCTTTGACTTTTTAAAATGGGAGGTAGAGTGGAGACATGGTTCGAACTTGGAACCACATGCTCTGATATTATGATAAATTACCGATTCTTTTAAAAGTTTTAGTTATTAGGAAATGATGAATTTAATGAATTAATTTTTGTTATTCTAACAGTGTCATTTCAAAATTAACATTGAGAGGCAGAGGGAGTACTTTCTAAATAGTTTTAGTTCATTAATTGAACTAAATTCTTATAAAAAAAATTGTCTGATATGGTTCACATATATACATTTTCAAAAATTTCCTGATTCTAGAGATGCAAGCAATATTTCACTTATATACATTCTTAGTAATTTCCCATTCTAGAGATGCAAGCAATATTTTAGGAATATGTTGCACATACGGTTGGCTTTGGCACCACAGTATTGATCGCCTGTTTTATGAATTAAAGGGGATAATATATTTCTGAATAGTAAGTATCCTTGAAAAATTAATGTAAAGAACATAAGGATTTGTGACTTTTGTGTCTAGAAGCTCTCTCAATGTAAAAGAATTGATGTCAAAATAAAAAATTGGACTTGGCATGTGTATAAGCACCAATGCACTTAGCTAATAAACATTGGTGCATAACCTGTTTACTAGATCATGCTAGAGAAATTTCTTTAACCTGTAGCTAGCAGCAGCTCATTTTTACAGGCACAAAATTAGTTCCAGACGGCTATAGAACTACCCCCCCCTCCCTGCCCCTTTTTTTTTGGGGGTGGGGGGGGGGGGGTGTTGTGGTGGGAGTCATATGTCTAATCAGGAAAATGATGCTCAGCTGTGGCTTTTCTGCCTATTGCTTCACTTTTGAGGGAGGAGTTAATGTTAGGTTCAGATAATTCTGGGTATAAATATGCCAATGTATCTTGGACAGTGCAAGGGCATGGAATTGGCTTCTTTTGTAAAGCTTTACACTAATCTAACGTAGTTTTCTAGGCTACAATGAAGGTGGGCTTAAAAGATGCCCAATGTGTTATTCACTTACTCTGTCTTGTTGGCCAATGTTCCAGGTAACAAGCAGGCTCTAACTGGAACGAATTCTTGAAATATTTATAAATGCTTTTGGAAATTTGAATTTATAATGCTAGTTTCATGTGAGTATCATCGCATATTCTGAATTGTCACTAGGAGATTAAAGTTTGTAGCTAATTACCTGAATTATGTCGATGTAAATTTTCAATTGAAGATTTTTCTTTCCCTCTTCTTTCCTTGTGCAGATGTAGCACTAGTCACATCTTTAAGGGATGGAATGAACCTTGTCAGCTATGAGTTTGTGGCTTGCCAAGATACAAAGAAAGGGGTTCTTATTCTTAGTGAAGTAATTACTAAATACTTGCATGTTTGGTTATGCTTGATCATTACTTTTCACTCTTTCTTTTCCCTATGTTTTTTCTCTTTGGCTTATGTTTTTTTTTTTGCATAAGGTAGTGTTTTTGAATATAATCTTTATTACCTATCAAAAAAAAAAAAAAATTTTTTTTTTCAGATTATTCATTAGTGTTAAAACTTTTTTTTTTTTTTTGTGGAGGTTGAGATCAGATAAAAAGAAGAGTATTGAAAAATCTTTTAACTCAAATACCCTTGAGACAATGAATTTTGGTCATTGGCTCTCCTAGTAGCTGCTCTACCTTATTTCACAGATTTTGTGAACCAAATTAATCAAATTCTAAGGAATAGTGTACTCCCCCTCCCTCTAAAGCCTTCAAAGTTCAAGCTATCTTTTTTTGCTGAGTTTAATTCTTGTAACATGCTGTTTATTATTGTATGTGTTTGTTTGATGGACTACATCTGTCCCTCCCTCTCCCCCCCTTTTTGTTTTAACTGTTATTATTAAGGTTATATGGCTGGGATCTTGTACCTTGAATGTAAGATTGTAAATGAACCGATTGGTATATAAACAACTTGTTTATGTTGGTTTATTTAATAAATGAGTTAGAGTCAAGCCCCTATTTATGCTTGATTATTAAATGAGCCAAGGTTAAACATAATAATGTATTTGTGCACAAGCTATGGAATATGAAGCTTTATTTGAGTATATATAATATTATATTTTTTCATGTATACCTTTATTTACCTAGAGAAAGCATTTGGTAGGGTCCAAGGTCCCTATAAAGGTTGTGGTATTGTGGTGGGTTTTGGAAAAGGATTTACCTTAAAATATATGAAGTTGCTTAAGGATATGTATTACAAAGCTATAACTAGTGTGAGAACAAGTGGAGGTATCACAATTGAGTTTCTTATCACTAAAGGTTTGCATTAAGTATTAGCATTAAGTCCACATCTCTTTGCACTAGTAATGGAGAAGCTCATTAAATTGATTAAAGAGGAAGTTCTTTGGTTTATACTTTTTGTAAATTATTTATCTTTAGTGGTTAATGCCAGGTTAGAAAAATGGTGAGATGCTCTAGAATCTAAAGGCTTTTGAGTAAGTAAGACTAGTATGGGCTACATGTAATGTGAGTTTAGTAAAAGTAGAAAGAGTTTGAGTTTAAGGGATGGTAAGACTTAGTGGTCTAGAGATACTAAAGAGCAAGAGTTCCCAACATCTTGGATCAATTAGTCATAAAATTAGAGAGATTGAAGAAGATGTGAATTGTAGGATTAGAGAATGATGGATGAAGTGAAAAAGCGTATTAGTATTTTTTTTTTTTTTTTGATAAGTAACAAAAATTTTATTAAAAAACGAAAAACAGCCAACCTGAGTACATTGGGAATGTATTATGGGGGCATAAATCAATAACCAAGATTACAACGATCAAGTAAAACAGGAAGGGAAGAACAAGAAAAATGATAAAAGACCACACTCCAATCGAGGAGAGTGTGTAGAAAAAAAGACATAACATAGAGCGTTCACATCCCTCAAAGCTTCTAGCATTCTTTTCGCACCAAATACACCATAACAAGCAATGAGGCACAATTCTCCACAACTCTATATTTCTATGTCGTCCAAACTTACCTTGCCAAGAGTCAAACAACTCAATAACCTTCTGAGGCATAACCCAATGAATTCCAAACAAACAAAACACCAACGACCACAACTCACAAGCAATGGGGCAATGAAGAAGAAGAAGATGATCCACTAACTCCCCACAATTCTTACACATATAACACCAATCAAGAACTAGCACATGTCGTTTGCGAAGGTTATCTGTTGTTAAAATCTTACCTAGGGAAGCAGACCATGAAAAGAAAGCTACCCTTGGAGGAACCTTCGATTTCCAAATCATCTTCCAAGGGAAGGATAAGATGGTAGGAGGGTAGAAGGAAAGATAGAATCCTCTAACCTCGAAACCTCTACTCCTTGCTGGCTTCTGACACACCTGATCCGGACCCAAACCCCGTACCGTCAAAGAGTAGACCATATCCATAAACAGATCAAAGGATTCTTGTTCCCAATCTTGTGGAGGACGACAAAATTTGGCATCCCAATGAATCCTCCCACCAGACCAACACATAACCTCCGCTACTGAAGAATCCTTTGTTCTACTACTACAATAAAGTTCCGAAAAAGCCTCTTGGAGAGTACGATCTCCACACCACACATGCTTCCAAAACTTCACTCTAGTACCATCCCCCACATCATATAGAAGTAGTTTAGAAAAACTCATCGAACCACTCCTAATATGTCTCCACAAACTAACACCATAAGCACTGGTCACCTTTTTCGTGTACCAACCACCCCAATCATTCCCATATTTCACCTCAATAACCCTCCTCCATAGAGCATCGGTCTCCATGCCATACCTCCATAACCATTTTCCTAACAAAGTAGAATTAAAACTCCTCAATCGTCTAATACCCAACCCTTCAACCTACAGCGGCTTACAAACCTGAGCCCAACTGACTAAATGTAATTTAGAGTCTACCATTAATACCACTCCATAGAAATTCTCGTTGTAACTTCTCCATACGATTTGCCACCTTCCCAGGTAAAGGCAGAAGGGAAAGGAAGTATGTAGGTAAGGAGGAAAGAGTACTTTTAATAAGAGTTACCTTACCCCCCTTAGATAGATACAACCTCTTCCACCCTGCTAATCTCCTTTCCATCTTTTCCAAAATAGGATTCCAAATTGATAACTCCTTATATTTAGCTCCTAACGGTAGCCCCAAATATCTCAATGGAAGAGAGGATTGCCTACACCCCAACATCCCCACCAGAACATCCATATTGTGCACCACTCCTATAGGAACCAACTCAGATTTCCCCAAGTTAATCCTTAAACCTGAGACCTTCTCAAATCTAGCCAGAATTGCTCTCAAACTAGCTATTTGCGGAGGATCAGCATTACAAAAAATAAGTGTCATCAACAAATAAAAGATGAGACACCATCACCGAGTTATCAGCCATATTACCTACAGAGAAGCCTGAGAACTGACTAGTAGTAGTAGCTACATCCAATATACGACTCAAACCCTCCATAACAATATCAAATAGCAACGGAGACAAAGGGTCCCCTTGTCGAATCCCCCTAGAACTACCAAAGAAATCAGAAGGACTACCATTGATCAGAATGGAGAATTTAACAGTAGAGATGCAACACATTATCCATTTTCTCCATTTCTCTGAAAACCTACAGTGCTGAAGCATATACATTAAAAAACCCCAACTCACATGGTCATATGCCGTCTCCACATCCCACTTACACAACACTCTAGGAACACCTGACTTCAATTTACTATCAATACATTCTGAAGCAATTAAAAAAGAGTCCAAAATCTATCAACCTTTCACAAATGCATTCTGAGAATCTGAAATAAGCCCTTGTGCCACCCTTCTAAGACGATTGGCCAACACCTTAGAAATAATCTTATAAATCCCACCAATTAAGCTAATAGGCCGAAAATCCTTGATCTCCACAGCATCCACCTTTTTGGGAATAAGAGCAAGGAAAGAAGCATTAATACTCTTCTCAAACACAGTCTGAGTATGAAAATTTTGAAACACTGCCATAATTTCAACCTTCAAAATACACCAGCAAGACTGAAAGAATACCATAGAAAAGCCGTCTGGGCCAGGAGCCTTATCACTCTTAAAATCACTAATCACCCCAAACACCTCTTCCTCATCAAATGGCCTATCTAGCCAAAGTGCATCTTCCTCCGAGATACAAGAGAATTCCACATCATCTAATAAGGGTCTATGAGCCATAGTTTCAACATATAGTTGTCTATAAAAATGAGAAATACAATTTGCTATAGCCTTCGGATCTGAAGACAATTCTCCATCCACCATAAGCCTATCAATGGAATTAAATCTTCTGTGAGAATTAGCTATACGATGAAAGAATCTGGTATTCCTGTCTCATTCTCTAATACAAAGGACTCCAGACTTCTGCCTCCAACAGATTTCCTCCATCAAAGTAACTTTTTCTAATTCATCTCGAACTCTCTCCAACTCCAGCCTTTCCTCCTCCAATAAAGCTGGACTATCCTCAATCTTCTCTAAATCACTAAGCTTTTGCCACAATTTTCTCACCCGATCTTCAACATTTCCAAAAACCTCTACATTCCATTTTTTCAAATCATTTTTCAAGAGCTTCAATTTATTGGCCAAAACAAAACTCGGAGCTCCTAGGACATTATAAGATTCCCACCAAGATCGCACTCTCTCCACAAAACCCTCATCTTTAAGCCACATATTCTCAAATCTAGACGGCCTCCTACCTCTCTAAAAGGAACCCCCCTCAAGAACAATCGGGAAGTGATCGGATAACAGCCTAGGCAAGCTTGTTGAGAGACAGATGGAAACTTATCCTCCCAATTTGCAGAAAACAAAAATCTATCCAGCTTAGCCTTCAAAGCAACTTCACGAGTATTAGACCAAGTGAAAGGTCCCCCTTGAAGCTAAATATCAATGAGGCCTTGCTCAGAAATAAAATTGGAAAACTCCTGCATAGCAGCAGTAAAGGAGGTAGAACCAGAACGCTTGGAAGGAAACCTTACCACATTAAAGTCACCACCCACACACCATGGAATATTCCACCAACTGTTCAAACCAAATAATTCCTCTCATAAGAACCTTTTGTCTCTCACAGGATTAGGACCATAAATGCCAGTAAACGCCCAAACAAACTGATCTGACACACTTGTAAATCTAAAAGAAACCAAAAATTGCCCCACAACTTCCTCCACTTTATTCACAACCCGTGTATCCCACATCAGTAGCACCCCTCCAGAGGCTCCACAAGAGCCTAGATAAGACCAATCAACATGTTGAATTAGTATTATTGTGTGATTGTAGAATACCTACTAAGTTAAAGGGAAAATTTTATAAATTTGCTATAAGATTAGCTATGCTCTATGTTAGTGAATGTTGAGATGTTAAGAAACAACATACTCATAACATCAGTAGCTGAAATGAGAATGTTAAGATGGGTAAGTGGAAATATATGGAAAGATAGGATTTGAAATGAGGAAATTTGCTTTAAGATAGGGGTGGGACCCATCGATGAAAAGATGAGGAGAGTCGTTTTAGATGGTTTGGTCATATTCAGAGGAGATCAACTTATGCATTGATAAGGATTGAGTTGATTTAAGTTGAGGGAATGAAGAAGGGTAGAAGAAGGTCAAAATTAACATTAGTAAAAGTAATAAAAAGGACATGTCAAATTAAAGAGGTAATAGAGAGTATAAATTTGGACAAAATATAATGGAGAAAAGGAATAAATGTGATTGACCCTAACTAATCTGCTGAGGATCTATACCTGACCCTTTGAGACAAGGGCTTTGTTGTTGTTGTTGTTGTTATGCATTACTTTATAAAAATATGCATGTATAGCCTTGACATTGGATTATGTAAGTTTGGAATTTAGAATTTAGTCATAACATATCAAATTATTATAATTTATTATATAAATAGTTCATATTGTAGTAATAGTTTATATATATATATCAATAATTCAAGGTTGGTGATTCTTATTTTTATTAGTTCATAAATTGAAAATCATTATTAACTCAAAGTATATATTCAAATATCAAGCTTGGCTTGTAGTCAAAATAAAATAAAATGAACCAATCATGATCATATAATGCTCAACTCAGCTTGGTTCATTTATAGCTGCCTGACGTGAATGTATGTCTTACAAAAGAAAACCTTTTTGATACATATTTAACCAGGAAAAAAAAAAAAAAAAAATCAAAATTCAGTTTATTTTATGTTTCTCTAATGTTATTGTTGGCTAGGAACTTCAAGTTGGCAAATGGTATGCAATTGGTTAGACTTATCGAAAACCAAGCCATATAATTTCCTTTGTTATTTCATTAACATTGTGATTGTGCTTAACTGAAGATATAAAAAAATTACATCTTGTGCAAGAAGACTTTAATATGATTTTGACTCTGCTGTTTGATGGTCATATCTCACTTCAAATCCTTGAATTCAAGTATGAATCTTTTGTGAAGAAGCATATGAGATTTTAGAAATCAGAGTGTTTAAAATCTTAATCTTCTTTGCTGCAACAGAAACAGAACATCACAGTTTAGATTATGAAACAGATTTTTTTGTAAGACTTTAGATTTCAAATCACATATTTTCAAATGCATGTAAGTCTAAATATATGCTAAGCCTAATCTAAATTTTAATGCTTTTTCTGCATTTTGTAGTTTGCTGGCGCTGCACAATCTCTGGGTGCTGGGGCAATACTAGTGAACCCCTGGAACATTACGGAAGTTGCAGCTTCTATTGCCCAAGCTTTGAATATGCCAGCTGAAGAAAGAGAGAAGCGACATAAACATAACTTTGCACATGTGACCAGCCACACTGCTCAAGAATGGGCTGAAACTTTTGTGAGGTATACCTGCATTACTGTTGTAACATTCTTGTGATGTGACACTGACAGTTTCTAAGTATATTTGTTTGCTGTGATGACTTAATTATTTGTTTGAAATAATATGCTATTTATTGCAACACAACCCTGACAAACTTTGATTTTACTTCCAATTTTCCTATAAAAATGTTAAAAGTTACATTTGGTCAATGAGCTCTAGCTTGATTGGCTCCTCCTCCCCTTATAAGTTCTAGGTGGAGGGTGTGGTTGTAAGTTCAAGCCCCATTGGGTGCATGTGTAATTTATCAATAAAAAAAAAAGTTTCATCTGATGCTACCATCTGGAGTATGTATTTTTTTATTTGGGGTAGAGAGAATTACTTAGAGAAAAAGTCCGGTAAAATGATAGTTGTATTTCATCTAGATTTCAGAAATGATTCAAAACAGAAAAACATAAATTATGGTTTGCTCTTAATCCAGACCAGAATTTTAGCGCTTATTTTAAACATGGTCATGCACAATACTTCAAGTGTGCTATGATGGCATTAATATGCACTTGTGTTTATCAACAACATCAACAATAAGTCCCAAATTTTTAGGGTCAACTATTGATCCTACAACAGATTAGTCAGCCACATATATTTTTTTCCTCCATTCTATTCTATATATTAATGTTAAATGTATCCTAACTGGTAATTAATTAAAAATATGTAATTCGGGGAATGTATTAATTACATTGCTTGTGTTTTCCTAGTAGTTGTGTGTTATTAGAAGTGGCATGAAACAATTCTTGGAGATGGAATTAATTCTAGGAATAAAATCTGTGAATAGAATGAATATGTGGCCATGCTTTTAGTTTGTTGAATTAAATTTGAGTTTGGTGTCATTACTTCACAGTGAACTAAACGATACTGTGGTAGAGGCAAAACTAAGGACACGACAAGTTCCACCTTTTCTACCAAACAAGGATGCAATCAATCATTATTTACAATCTAATAATCGATTGCTTATATTGGTATGTACTTTCTGATTTAGATACTTTGTGTAATTGAAATGTACTGTAGTTAAGAAATGACATTGCACTATATCATATGGCAGGTCTCATTAATTACTATATAACTGCACTGTATTTAGGTGTACGGATGTCAATTATGGAAAGTCAGTTGAACATCCATTGTTAGTTATTGAAAAAACTCAATTTGTGATGATTAAACATAATCCCTTAATGCTACTTTGAGGATCTTTAGATTCATATAGTTTAAGATGGTTGCCCAGTTTTTGCTCTTTGTAGTCAGCATGTTTCTTATGAATGATTTTGCTTTGGAAAAAGTGTCAGTGAATCAATGAAAGTGTAAATTTTCTTTTACTTTTTTAACTTCTGTCATCTACCTATTGCTTCCTGCTCTTATGTTTACAATGCCCTTGACCCCATGACAGAGGTTCTTGATTAATGTTTGCCTTGTCCTAATTACTATTGTTTTAAACACTACACCTATATTTGGTTAATAAAAAGTTAATGCAGAATGATATGGTCAACATTTTGAATCTGCATTACATGATACATCAAGTTTATATCAAACCATTCCCTTTCTTCCAATTGATTATCATTGAGAAATTTTATATTTTTCTATTCATGAATGTTTGTAATCAATCTGAAAGCCTTTTTATTTTTATTTATTTATTTTCCTCCTGTATCTCAGAAATGAGGAAAATGTAGCTGTTCAATTCTTTTTTGGATTAAATACTATTTTGGTCCCTAAACATTACGAAAAGTTTGTTTTTCATCCCTAAATTTTAAATAGTTCATTTTTTGTCCCTAAACTATTGAAAGTTCGTCTCATCCCTAAACTATTGAAATTTTTTTATTTGTCCTTAAACTTTAAAAAAGATCTTTTTTCATCCCTAGACTATTAAAAAAGTTCTTTTTTCATCCCTATTTTTGTCCCTAAACTATTGAAAAAACTATTTACAAAGTTTAGGGACAAAAAACAAATTTTTGGTAAAGTTTAGAGACCAAAATAATATTTTACTCGTTTTATATATATATATATATATACATACATATTTGAGTGTGTGTAATTTCATTTCCTCATCTTGCTAATGGTTTGAACTTAGGGATTCAATGCAACATTAACTGAACCAGTGGACACTCCTGGGAGGAGAGGTGATCAAATTAAAGAAATGGATCTTAAAGTGCATCCAGGTCTAAAAGAATCCTTGAAGGTGCTTTGCAGTGATCCAAATACAACAATTGTTGTACTCAGTGGGAGTGAAAGAAGTGTCTTAGATGAGGTAATTTATATATCTTTGCTTTAATTTCTTTTCCGGCCTTACTGTATCCAGTTCTTGACATACTTCTTTGACAGAACTTTGGAGAGTATGACATGTGGTTGGCAGCAGAGCATGGGATGTTTCTACGCCTTACAAAGGGGGAATGGATGACAACAATGCCAGAGCATTTGAATATGGAATGGGTTGACAGTGTCATGGTAAGTGCTGAAGCTGTATTTCTGTTTAATTTTGTTCAAACTCAAAACTTATGATGCTTATGTCATGTTTTCAGCATGTATTGGAATACTTCACGGAAAGAACTCCCCGATCACATTTTGAACGTCGTGCAACTTCACTTGTATGGAATTACAAATATGCAGGTACCCTTTTTTTGGTTTGCACCTTTCTCTTTCTAAATCTTTTGAAGACTTATATTTTTCTGCTCTCCCTTTATATTTGTATTCTCATCTTTTAATAATGGTAGATGTTGAGTTTGGAAGACTTCAAGCAAGGGATATGCTGCAGCATCTCTGGACAGGCCCAATTTCAAATGCATCTGTTGATGTTGTTCAAGGTGGCCGATCTGTTGAGGTGCGAGCAGTGGGTGTCACAAAGGTGATTGCATGATTGAATAGTTAAAATTTCTAATATTATGTGATTATTTTTAGTTTATGGGTATTTAGCATTTTTGTTGCTATCTAATGATATTCTATACAATCAGGGTGCAGCAATTGACCGCATTCTTGGAGAGATAGTTCACAGTAAATCCATGACAACACCAATAGACTATGTCCTGTGTATCGGACATTTTCTGACAAAGGTATCATTCGTTTGTCTCTTAATGAATGCATCTGGAGTTTATTTTGTTCTGGAAGCTTCATGTTTGATATGAGTAATGTTATTTAGCTGCTATCCAAACTTCTTTTCCAGGAAATAGGATTTGGTAATTTCCTTGATATGACTATTATTTGATAGAATTAATTTTTCTATCTTTATAATTTTTAGCTTGGATCCTATTTTGCACTTATGAAGTAATAAGTGCTGGATCCTATTTAATATTTCATTTGAGAGATTGAAACTTCAGAAAGACAGCTGAAAACTGTGAATTCCAAGAAAATTTAGAAAAGGTTTGAAGACATCAGATATGTGCTTTAACCTAGACATCTTTGCAAATGTCCTTCACAGTTTAATGAGCCTGTCAAGTGTCTGAGTTTGATTTCTTTCAGCTTGTTACATAAACTTATACAAATCAACTGCTATGTGTAAGCACAGTCCAATTTGAAGTCGATGCATTAAATATTTTTTAACAGTAAAATAAAATAAAATTGATCATTGTCAAAGTTAAAGTTGTTTCACTCTTTATTTCAAGTGGACTAGTCAATTTTGAATATTTAGCATATGTATTTATGGTGATGATTGAGTGAGAGAAAAACCTGAAACTTTGATGGCTGTGAGAAGTTTACTGGGGACTTGAAACTACACTTTTTGAGAACGTTGTTTGAGTGGTCAATGGTGTCAGGGAAGTTTTCTTGTTCAACTTTTCTGAGTTTCTTGGTTTTAGTTCTTTTAAAGCCTGGGTACGAACTACATCTTGTTTACTACCTGTGTACTTGATGATTATTTATTCGAATAAAATTTGTTGTGAAAAAAAAAAAAAAAAAAAAAAAAAATCTGCAGAGGAAAACTGGAGTCATACAAAAATTTGAATCCTAACTACTAAACATGTGAAACGTGATTATTTATACATATTACTTTGTAGATGTTTAGCATATTTACAAATCATACAACAACAAAAATAACAAATCCTTAGTCCCAAAACCCTACTAAAGGTTATTCACCCATGTTATGTTAGACTTGGATGCTGGCTATAGGTATTAATTCTAGGTGTTAGATTAATCTGATAAATGTATTTTAATCAGGATAAGGCCTGACTGAATGAAGCTTTTAGTTATCCACAACGAATCTCTTAAAGAAGTTAAGGTAATTAGTGGTGAATTTGTGACACCTTTCTCTCATCTTCTGTCTGATCATCTATTTGATGTGTGTATGGTAGCATGCATATTGAACATCAATCCCTTGTTAGGTGTCTCATTGGTACTTCACCACATTTTAGGGTATATTTGGAATGGAGGGAGATTAGGTTTGAAGAGAGGGGAAGGGTGGCCAGAATATTATATTAAACATCCTTCTCCTGGCCTTGCATCCAATCATAGGCTTAAAGCTTTTGTAATACACCTTTTACAATAATCAGCTTTACAGAACTGGTGTGAACCAAATGTTGTGACTTGAGACAACTTCTGTGGGCTTCTTGTTCACTGCTCAAGCTTTTTTATTTTTTCCAAAAAAGGATGCACTGAACTCCCAATCAACTTTAGCTCAAATGGCACTTTCTCCTCCCTTTAATAACTATGTAACTTCCTAATTAAAAATAGAAAAGGATGCACTAAACTCAACTATCAGGCAGTCCTAACTCATCTTTATCATTCTTTTTAATTCAGCTGGTAAAACCTCTTATCTTTGCAGTCTGGTTTCATTTGGATTTTGCTACCCTCAAACCTATGCTACATTGTAATTTAGTCCAGTGTACATGTTTTTGGTGGGACCTATCAAATGATGAATGGTTCCTATATACTTCAAGCCTACTATAAGATTTACCTTATGAGATATAGGCTGATTTAGCCTTAACAACTTAGGATGAATGGGGAAAAATCACCACTTAGTTTTCCATATTTTGCGTTGCCTCATTTTTAATCATATAATTAATAAGCATAGTGATGTAGATACATTAAGGAAGAATAAAATATTTTAATATTTTATGTTGTTTTCTTCTTTCATAGTTGAATTAGGGTTTTACTTGTTTTTCTTTTCCAAGTTAAATTGTTTTTCCTTTTTCAAGTAGACGTAGGTTTATTATGTCTTTTCCTAAAAGGAGTAGGAGAAATTCTATTTCTATAAATACTCTTTATAGAGAGGTTGATTATGGTTATGTGTTGATTAATAAAAACTTGTTAGAGAGGTTTTCTCTATTATTTTGCCTACTAGCCTAGTGTTCTTGTAAAACTTAGGTTTCGTGGAAGAGTTGTAGTAATTGTGTGTTACAGATTCTGCTTCTACACGCCTACGCTGCATCACATAGGAAATGAACAATAGTGGACTCAAGCTTCCACTTAATTTTTTTTGGTTAAAGTATGCTTGCTTTTGAGTGGAAAATGGAGAACATGAACTGACATCTGTATTTTCTATCTTAAAATCCTGATTAAACATCTTTCGTTGCTACAGGATGAAGATGTGTACACCTTTTTTGAGCCAGAGCTTCCTTCTGATGCCATTGCAAGAACCAAGGCAAATGATGGACTCAAGCTACCTGGTGAGAGAAGATCTTCTTTGAAGCTTCCAGCCAACAGAAGTGGGTCAAAATCATCTTCATCTCAAAGACAGACTCAACGACCTTTGCTGAATCCTGACAAGAGAATTACCAATCATACCTGTGGGAGTGGGCGGCGGCCATCACCAGAAAAGGTTTCATGGAATGTGCTTGATCTAAAGGGAGAGAACTATTTCTCTTGTGCTGTGGGACGAGCTCGTACAAATGCTCGATATACACTTGGATCATCAGATGATGTTGTCTCCTTTCTGAAAGAACTGGCTGATGCATCTTAATTTGTAAGGTTCATTAAGTTGAGCAATGCTATGCTTTCCTATCTTGTAGTGCATCCGCTTCAAAATTCAACGCCCAACTTAGTTAGGCAATGAGAAGGTTCATTGACGATAATAGTTTTATTTAGTTGTGATATTCTTTCCTCCGAGAAATCTAACCCCTTCGTTCCAAAGGACTTTGTTTGTTTATAACTCCCACTAAAAAAAATTAATATAATTACATATTTTAAAAATCTAACTGTTAGATTGTATGTTCTTTATGTGCTTAACATGCATGTTGAATTTTGTGCAAATCAGATGTTATTTATTATTCGATTTATAAAATTATTTTGTGTTGAATACTACTTTAGGTTATGTGATTTGGTAGTATTAATTTGTTGTCTTTTTTCTTTTCTTTTCTTTTCTTTTCTTTGATTGATAGAAGTTATCTTATGACATTATATAATATATAATAATATAATATTATTTTGGGATAATTATAGATTACCCACTTGTAGTTTAGCCCGAATTTAACTTACCCACCCGTGGTTTCATTTTTGACACTTTACCACTTGTGCTTGTCTTCGTTACTACTCTGTAACTCACCTCCCTTTCAGACGTTACTCTAACACATAACTCATTAAAAACAAAACCCAAAACAGATCAAACAGAACAAAAACTTTTAATAATATTGTCTGTTTCTGTTAGGGGTGTCCATAGGTCGGCCCGGGTCGGGTTTGTGCCCAACCCGGAATCAACCCGATAGACTCAAGTGGGAGAAATCCAAACCCGCAACCGACTCGTGTGGAGCTTCCAATCGGTCGGATTGGGTCTTGTCGGTTTCGGGTGCATATCGGTCGGTTTCAAGTTCGCTACAGGGGGTCGAAATCTAGTTGGATCTATTGAGATCTGGCCAATATTCCTCCATATCCTTCGAGATTTGGCCGAGATCTCGCTATAATTGTCGAGATCTCATTATTCAGCGGAGTTTTGAGTTTAGACTTATCGGTTTTTCGT